>NW_027072050.1:262422-522574 GCF_038088225.1 Cyrtonyx montezumae
CGCGTGACTGGGATGCCAATGGGGACAGCTGTAGGGTCAGGGATAGGGGATGGGGACAGGAGCAAGGAAGGGGACAGGGAACGTCAGTGGGGACAGGGACAGACATGGGAACGGGTGAGGACATGGCAAACCCTCTCGCCCTGACCCCAGGATGTGGCACTGGGGGTGGGATGGCAGCGGGTGGCACTCACCCTCCTGTCCCCGTGCGGTGGCAGCGAGGGCCGCCAGCAGCAGCAGCACCGGGAGCTGCGGGACACGCGGCATTGCGGGACGGATCCTGCACCCTGCGCGAGGCCAAGGGGCGGCTTTTATTGGGCTCAGGAGGGCGAGTGCCACTGAGTGCCACCAACGCCATGGCAACGCCGATCCCTTAACCCTTGGGTGGTGGCACTGCTGCTCCGCTCCGACACCGGCACCAATGGGACCCCTGGGAGCGGAGGGAGGGAGGGGTGGGTGGGTGAGCGGGTGGGGGGGGAGGGAGGGAGGGGGGGAGATGGATGGATGGACTGAAAGGTGGGCGGGAAGATGTGTGGACAGGTGGATGGATGGATGGATGGATGGATGGATGGATGGATGGATGGATGGATGGATGGATGGATGGATGGATGGATGGATGGACGGACAAAGACAGATAGAAGGACAGACGGGTGGAAGGGAAGGAGGGAGGGAGGGAGGGAGGGAGGAAGGAAAGGTTAATGGATGGATGGGTGCATGGATGGGCAGATGAAGGTGTGGATGGATGGAAGAATAGGTGAAAACACAGAAAAGTGGTGGACAGACGGATGGACAGCTGGATGGACGGATGGATGGATGGATGGATGGATGGACGGACAAAGACAGATAGAAGGACAGATGGGTGGAAGGGTGGAAGGAAGGGAGGAAGAAAGGGTGGAAGGAATGAAGGGTGGAAGGGTGGAAGGGAGGGAGGGAGGGAGGGAGAGAGGGAGGGAGGGAGGAAGAAGGAAGAAGGAAGAAGGAAGGAAGGAAGGAAGGAAAGGTTAATGGATGGATGGGTGGATGGATGGGCAGATGAAGGTGTGGATGGATGGACGAATAGGTGAAAACACAGAAGAGTGGTGGACAGACGGATGGACAGCTGGACATGAAGATGGGTGGCTGGACGGATGGATGGATGCAGCAGTGGATGCATGGATGGATGGATGGGTTGGGGCCCTCTCAGCCCGGTGCCATCTCTCCCCCTGTGCCCATCACGTGCCCACGCTGTGCCCGTACCACACCCATGTGCTATTGGTGCTCTTATCACCAAGGCCTTATCACAGGCAGCTCTGCTCTGCCCCCCCTCCTTCCCTCGGAGGTTATTGAGGTGGGGGAGTGGGAGCACCCCTGGGTGATGCATGAGCTGCGCAGGGGCCCCTCCTGTTGGAAATGCCCATGGGGTGCAGGTGGAGCCAGGGGATGGGGACCCTGTCCTGGTGTAAGGGGGGGCTCTGTGCCCGCTCCTGCAGCACAGTGGAGCTCATGAGCGCTTTGTTCCCCCCTAACCCGGCTTGGGGCACCCATAGAGCACCACCCCATCAGCACCCACACCTGGGAAGACATTGGGGTCCATGTATCTGAGCCCCCACCTGGGTCCACACCTCCACCTGCACACCCTTGTGTCTATCCCATGCCCACGTGAACTCCCGTGCGAAGGTCGGGATCCCCAAGGGCACAGCGGGGATTTATTGGGGTGTGGCACGATAGCAGCCCCGAGATACGCACACGGAGATGGTGGGGATGGGGATGGGGTGCCAGCAGTGAGCACGGCCCTCCTGCCCCTAAAAAAACCACTTCTTGTGGGGATCCACAAAGGAGATGGAGCTGCGTGGGGCGGTGGAGAGCAGTGGTGATGGGGCCTCCATGCCTGGCAGTGCCCCAACGCCTTCACCCTGAGCCCCGTCCTCCACCTCGGGCACGCTCCCCTCGCCCATCACTGCCTTCTCCTCCTCCGCTTTGGGTCCGAATGCCCAATCTGTGGGGACAGAGCTTTATCAGCAGCATGTTCCCCCCTCTCCCACCCCATACCCTACAGGTGGGTCCCCAGCACAAAGCACTGCACCCAAACCCAAACTGTGTGCAGAGAGCCTCACCCTGCGCCCATATGGGGGCAAAAAACCCAGCCCCTCTGGCCACCCCATTCCCATTGCCCCACTTCCCATATGTGGGCTCGGGGACCCCCCACCTGCATCCCCCTCCTGCTGCTCACCGGCAAAGTCATGCACCAGGTCCTTGATGAGGTGCCCCACGATGGCGTATGCCACCACCAGCACCAGGGAGACGGCCATCAGCAGGTAGAGCACGTAGCGGGGGCAGGCGGATGCTGTCCAGGGCGGGGGGTTTGTACTCCACATACAGCACCCCGTCCTCCTCGGGGGGGGACTGCAGCAGCTGTCGTGGCACTGGGACCCCCGGCAGGGCCATCGCCAGCTGTCACTGCGTGGGGGGGACCATCGGGGTCCCTGTGTCCCCACTGTCCCTGTGCTGGGAGATGGATGATGCTGAGGGACTGCGGAGGGAAGGAGCTTAGCGCGGTAATCCGGGCATGATGGAGGGGGTGGGGTGGGGTGGGGGCTGAGGACAGAGGGGCAGGCGGATGTACCCCAGGGATCCCCGAAATCCACATTTGGGGCAGCACTGCAGGGGATGGGCAGCCCTGTATGAGCAGGGAGTGGGCTGTGGAGAACCCCCATAGAGACCGGGTTAGGGGGGGGGTTCCCTCCCCCCACAGCTGCCTGAATCCCTGGAGCAGATGGTGTGAAATGCACAGCAGCACTCAGAGCTGCTCAGAACAGTGCCCTGGCAGCACAACTGTGGGTCGGGGGGGGGGGGGGTGGGGACACGAAGCAGCCCCAGAACCTCTGGAACAACCCAACCCCCTTCCCCCACACGGCCAGAGCTGCAAGGCTCAGTGCCTCCCCCACATCCCGGCCCTCATCTGCGCCCACACCAGATCCCAGCCACAAAAATGCCGGATCGGTTCCAAGTCGGACTTAAAAAGTGTTTGAAGGAGCTGAGGTTTTTGGGGGTTTTTCTTTTTGCAGGAGGAACGAGGAGGAGAGGCAAAACTTTTGGCACCGCTCCTGCTCGCACAGTGCGGCGCACACATGGGAGCGCCGGTGCACGGAGGCAGAGAGCAAGGGTTGGAGTGCTGCGATAACCAGGGGCAAACGTGGTGGCAATCGCTGCTCAGCACTCGGATCTGGGCGCCAAGGAGGAGCTGACTGCCTCTCAACGGGAGGCAGTGCAGCTGTGTCCCACTCCCGTGTCTATATCCCACTCCTGTGCCCACGTCCCGCATCCCCATCCCATCCCCTGCACTCGCAGGGCACAGCGGTACCCAGCAGTGCTGCAGTCTGAGTGGGGTGAAGGAGGCAAAGGGGGAAGCTGTGTGTGTGATGGGTGATCCAAAGTTATGCCCCCATAAAGACCCCCCTGCCAAGGGGTCCTGGGCTGGAGCAGCACCAGGGCCCCCAGTGCCCCCACCCTGGGGACAACACCGCGTGGAGCAGCAGCTTTATGGGCTAAGAGGATCGAGCAGGGTGACTCACTGACACTCTGCTCAAGGGGAAAGCACTGTCAGCAGGATGCAGAGCCACTGCACGCTGCAGCACTGTGGGGACAGATCACGAGTCTGTGGGGGCTCTTTGCCCACACTGTGTCCCTCTCCCTGTGGACATGGGCCCAGGGAAGCCCAAGCCAGGGCCGGGCCCCTCTGGCCATGCAGGTGCTGGATGATGGCTTGGCTCGCACCCAAAGCCGCTGCTTTATTTCCTCCCAGCCCCATACATGCCCCACGGATCTGGGTGCCGGGTGCTGGCAGCTCCTCCAGCTCTGGTTAAACACAGGGGAAGTCCGGGCAGGCTCTGCCTCACCCTGCGAGCCTTCATCACAATGCCATTCCCCCCAGAAAAAAAAAAGCCCTGGCCAAATCTCCCGAGCTGTGCCATGAAATGAGCCCCATCCCAGGGCAAAGGCTGTGAGCACAGAGCCAGCCTGCCCTGACAGGAGAGGCCAAGCCCACAGGGCTCCTCCAGCAGCTGTGGAGGTGAGGAGGAACCCGGCTCGGCAGCAGCACTGAGGGCAACGTGGAGGCGTCACACAGCTCCAACCCACCAGAGCCAGTGCCTGGAGCCAGCCCCGACCCCTCTAGCGGAGTTCAGGTGGGGGAAGCAAAGCCCGCTCGCTCCGAGGTGCCACAATGGGCTCTGACATGCAGCACGAGCCCACCCACTCCAAGCCCTGAGCCAGGCTGCGGGCGGGGAACGGCGCAGATCCAGGAAATGGGGAGCAAGTAGCAGCTCAGCCTGGATTTGGATGCAGGAGGCGGCTGTAATCGTGCCAGAGAGCAAACCCAGTTCCACCTCCACCACAGATCCGCGCCGACGGAAGTGAACGGGGAAAGTGTGCCCGGGGGAAGGAGGCAGCAGGCCCAGCTGGGCTCAGGCCTGCAGCCTGCAGAGCCCGTCGGCGTACTGGAACTGGGGGCTGTTCTCATATTCGTACATGTCCAGAGCCACCTCGCAGCTTTCCCGCACCACCCGCTCCTCATCGTGGGCAAAAGCACGCAGGGTGTCGAGGCAGGAGGGCCGGGCGATGGAGCCCAGCGCCTCGGCGCACTCGTGCCGCACCATGGGGTTCTCGGTGAGGCTGCCCAGCGTGGCTGTCAGCTGTGGGACACACGCCTCGTCCTGCATCTGGCCCAGCACGTAGCCAATCTCGTGGCGGAAGAGAGCGCTACCGGCGCGGAGCCCTGCGGGAGGAGGTGAGAGTGAGTCCCCCAAACGTGAGCTGAGCCCCAGATCCGAACGCTGTGGGGCAGGGGGAGCCATAGGGTGGATGGTGGAAGCTGCTGTTCCCCAGATCTGTGGGGGTTATGGAGGTAGGGGATGCAGTCTCACATCACCACCTGTCCCCACACCACCCCGTTGCTGACTGCTCCACAGCTTAACAGCCCTCCTGTGCTGCAGTGGGATGAAGAGGTCGTGGCACAGGGTTTGCAAGCCCTTGCTTCACACCACCCTGGGGATGCAAAGTGAGACCAGAGGGGTCACGGGCTGTGCTCTGCCCCTTTTCCTTTCAGGACATATGTACTTCCTAGAATAACTTCCAAACCCACGTGAGGCTGGATGGCCTCACCCCCTCTGGGATGGGGAAGCAGGTCCCCAGTACACCTGCTGAGCCTGGCAAATCCCACACAGACAGTGAAGGGAAGGGGCTGCAAGACACCAGAGAGCACCGAGCGCTCTGTGAGCGGGGGGGGGGGGAAGCAGGAAGCAGCAGCGCAACGAGCCACAGAGCTCTGGATCCGGGCAATCCAATCGTGGATTAACCCATGCAGCCCCACAGGGAGCAGACAGCCCCTTACCATCTGCCAGTGCCAGCACAGCAGCGCGGCCCCCCAGGTTCCGCAGGGCGAACATGGCCCGGTAGCGGTCGAACAGCGGGCGCGATTCGTCCAGGAGTGCTTCACGCAGTGTGGCCACATCTGTCTCCTCAGCAGGGGGAGCGGGGTCCACTGAGTGGTAGGGGCTGGTGCCCGGCTCCTCCCCGTGCTCCTGCAGCCACTGCAGCCTCCTGACGGCCAGCTGGCACGTCTCTGCCACCTGTGGGGATGGGGACACAGTGTGGTGGCACTGCACGGGGCTGGGAGCGAGCACAGGGTTCCCCTGAGCAGATCTGCGTGGCTCTGACAGCTGCTGTGGCTCCAGTCCCTGGTGTCACCCTCCCACGCCAGCAGTGCTGACCCCATGGCACTGACACCCCGACAGCCTCACCTCCACCACGGGATCCTCTGAGTAGTGCCTCAGGACGTCCAGCACCTCGGGATCCCCAATGGCACCCAGGGCCTCACCTGAGGAGAGATGTCAGCAGGTGGGGGTGTGTCTCAGAGTGCCCCCCGCCCCTCCCCCACACTGCTTGGTGGGAGAACCCCAGCAGAGCCTCAGGGAGCCCTGCCCCAACACCCAAAAACCATTAAGGGTGGAAAAGACCTCCAACAGAGATCATTAACTCTGCCATTCCACCCCCACCACGTCCCTCAGTGCCACACATCCACAGTTTCTGAACGCCTCCACAGGCAGTGACCCCACCACCTCCCTGTGCAGCCTGTGCCAGAGCATCACTGCTCCTTCAGAGAATAATTTTTTCCTAATATCCAAACCTGAATGTCCCCTGCTCACACCCTCTCATCCTATCAGATACCTGACAGCAGAGGCTGACCCTCCCTCACCACAATCTCCCCTCTGCAGCTGGAGAGAGCCATGAGGTCTGTTTTGAAACCCCCCATAGCACTGTGCTCCAGACCCCTCACAACTCCGTTGCCCTTTTCTGCACACGCTCCAGGGCCTCCATACCTTTCTCACAGTGAGGAACACAACACTGAGCACAGCACTGCCTTGTGGCCTCCCCAGAGCGACGATCCCCTCCTGCTCCTGCTGGCCGCACTATGCTGACACAACCAGCCCAGACACAACCACGATGCCATCGGCCTTCTTGGCCACCCAGGCACACGTCAGATCCTCCTCCTCCTCCCCAAAAACCACTGCCATAGCAACGGGGAGACGAGGCCCGTCCAACCGGTCGTGCCGGGGCACCCGGTGCCGTGTTCTGCGGCACTCAGCGCGTGGCACGGTGCGATCTGGTGTTCTCGGGTGCCATACCTGCCTCGTGCCGGACCATGGGCTCCTGCTGGCTGTCCCGCAGTACGCCGAGCAGCGCGGGGATGGCGGCACGGTCGCGCATCTGGCCCAGGCAGAAAGCCAACTCGTGCTTCAGCAGCGCCGAGCTGTCGGCAAAGGCCCGCACGATGCAGTCGATGGCCGCGGGGCCGCCCAGGTTGCGGAGGGTGAAGAGGGCGCGGAAGCGGACGGGCAGCGGCTGGGCAGCATCCAGCAGCGTGCGGCCGATGGCGGTCACCTCTTCCTCGGTCACCATGTTGTGGGGCGCGGGGTCACGGCTCTTCGCTCACGTTCCTGATGAAAGAAAGGATCCGACCGGTCCGAGTGAGCTCCGGAGCGGTGATGAGCACCGAGAGTAGGCCCGGCCCGGCCCGGCGCAGCGATGGGCCTCAGCCCCACGGGACGGGGGAAGGGTGGAAGCGGACCCGGCCGGGTGAGATCCCACGGAGGGATCGGAACCGGACCCTCAACCGCCCCGGAACTGGGCCGACGCGGCCCACGACGAGCCGGGCCCTGAACCGCACCGGACCCACACTCACCACACACCGCCATGCTGTTCCCCACGTGACCGCACCGGAAGCTCCGACCAACGTTCTTCCGGGTAAGGGCGATGGGACCGCCCCCCAGCGGAAGTGGGCGCGGACGGGGACCGAGGTCAGCGGCAGCGCATGCGCAGTGGCGGCGGGGCGGGCGCAGGGGGCGGAGCGCGGCACTCCATGGCGCTGCCCCACTGCGCCCCATGGCTGCTATGGCTCCCGGGACTCCCCATGAGGGCGCCTCATGGCTTCTACGCTGCCCCATGCCCCGTCTCGCCACGATTCCCTGCAGCATCCCCACGACCCCTGGGTGTTTCACTGCTTCCCTCGGCAGTACCCTCGTCCCAGTTGTGCCCCACAGCCCAAACACAGAAGAAGAAATCACCATTCTCCCTCCCCTGCCTGGGCTGTGCACTCAGCCACGGGCACTTCTGAGCCTGGTGTGATGCAGGACCCATCTGTATGTCTATTCCTGCTCTGATCTCTGCATGTCCGGGTATTTCCCAATCTTCTGCTAACGGGATGTGAAAGTGCTCTCAGTTGTGCCTTCCCACCTACCCCTCCCATAGGAATCTTGATTTCCATCACTGGTGTGATATGGCACAAGGCAGGGGGTGCTGAGCCTCTCGCATGGAGCTTTGCAGCTCTTCTACACTCCCAGCTTGAAGGCACCACCTCCTGGCTATGCACCATCACATTTTGGCTGCCAAATGCACGTGTGAAAATAGGACAGGCTGCAAACAGACCCCATCCAATGCTGACAGCCGGTGAGCAGCTCTCAGCGTAGCGAGTGCCAGGAGGGAGAAGATTTGGGCTGCAGCCAACACAGGGATGTGGCAGCCACCCCACTGCCCCCTGAGCCCGGATCCACCTTTGTGGGAAGGCTGGAGCAGCCAGGCATGCCCAAGCTGCTCCCACACCCACCACCTGGAACAAAGTGCTGAGGAAGGTGTCTGTACCCGGCCCTGCTTTGGCACAGTGAAGCAGCGTGCCATGGCGCTCAGCTGCTATCGTGTGATTTCTCAGCTGACAGCAACAGAGTTGCATGCTTCCCTGCATGGCAGCACAGTGGGATGAGGCGCAGACCCCCAGCACAAAATTTTAGCCCTGCAGAGCGTGGTTTGCAGGTGCAGTTCAATTCCCAGCTGATGTCAGCCCTCTGCAAGTCACTGCTCTGTCTCCTCCTCCTCCCCTTCCCTGTCTGCTCATATTTACACAATGGTTTTTGTGCTTTGGAGCTCTGCCTCCTCACTTCCAGCTCCTCTGAGTCCTGCCAACATTAGGGCCACAGCCATGCCTTGCAATGGGATGACCTGACAACCCTCTCCCTGGCCAAACCATGACCTCGCTTTATTCACACAGAGCAGAGCACATCACGACATTGGTCAAATCCCAGCAGAGAGAGCCCGGGTGTGAGACACATCCCGCTGCCTGCAACCGAGAGGCAAAAACCAACATGAACCAAAGGGCTGTCACCGGCCCACAAGGGCCCAGGAGGAGCACAGTGTGTCCCCCCAGAGCCATCAGCCCTCCCCGCAGTTCTCAAAGTACTGGCACATCAGTTCGCGCACCTGCTCGGCCCGGCCATCCTCCATGGCAGCGGGTGCAGGCTGGCAAGGCTTGGGCAGCTCGGTGGGCTCGGTGCCCTCCAGCCACTCCTCGTTGAACGGGTTGTCATGCGCCTCGCAGACGTTGTGCAGAATGCAGCAGGCCAGGACGAGGGTGGGCAGCAGCTCCAGGCTGCAGTCATCGCACTTGAGGAGGATCTGCCAGCGGGCCTTGAGGCGTAGGAAGGCATTCTCGATCACGCTGTGCGCCCGCTTGAGGCGGTAGTTGAACTGCAGCTGTCGCTGGGTGAGGTTCTCATCCTCCTGGTAGGGCTTGAGGATCCAGTCCTGCAAGGGGTAGGTGGCGTCACCTAGCAGCACATACTTCTGCGCCTTGCCCATGAAGTCCTTGGGTGGGTTGGGGCACAGCCGGCCCTCCTTGGCCAGCACCCAGAGGCTGGAACTCTCCAGCACTGCGCTGTTCTCCATGCTGCCAGGAAAAGCAGTGGAGACATCCCAAAACTGACCCAGCCCATCCACGGTGGCCTGGGTGAGGATGGAGTGCCAGCCCTGCCCGTTGCAGTAGTCGGCACTGAGGCGCAGCGGGGGGTTGATGGGGATGTGCAGGCTGTCCAGGGCACCGATGCAGTGTGGGAAGCCCCAGCGGGTGCGGAAGATACGCACCATGTTCTCCAGCTCCTTCTCATCGGGCAGACGGAGGTAGAGAGGTTTCAGCAGCAGGACCACGGCGTAGGTCACCTCCCGCACGCATGTCTGCACAGTGGAGGGCCCGACGCCGAAGAGCGGGCTGAGAGTCTGGTACTCCACGTTGGTGGCCAAGTGCCACAGGGCCACGGCCACTCGCTTCTCCAGGGGCAGCGTGGGGTGGAAGTGGGCGCTGTGTGGGGCCAGCCCCGGCCGCAGGCGGTTGCAGATGTAAAAGAAGGTCTCCCGGGACATGCGGAACTTCTCCAACCAGTCCTGGGGGCCAAACTCCTTCAGGACCACCCGTTCCCACCAGTCCGCGCCCCGCAGGCTGGGCCAGGCACGGGGATAGAAGTAGCAGCTGGTTCTCCTCCGGCGAGCAATCAGGAGCTGTGGGGAGACCATGGGGCCATGAGACAGCTCCTCCCAACCCCTTATTTCACCCCAGCCTATGTGATTTTGCCTTCTGAGGACAAAGCAAGCTCAAGCAGCACAGGATAAAGGGATGCCTGATGGCCCTGGGCTCCAGGACTTGCTGCCAAGGGGTCAAACCTTCATGTCCCTGGGACTTCATGTCCCTGGGAAGCCCCAGGAACCCGTCCTTTGTGCCCCCATCTTCCACCCTTTATCCCACTGTGTCCCTGTCCCCCACATTTTTATGACCCCTGTGCCTTTGACATCCCCTCTCCTTCACATTTCTACATTCTCTGCCTCCTCTGTCCTCTGTATGCTGCCTTTTGTGTACAGACTCTCAACCCCACGTCCTTCAGGTCCCCAGTCCTATTTTCCCCCCAGTCTCCCTCCCTGGTGTACCTGTGACCTGTGTCTCCTCCGCGTCTTTCCTGTCCCCTGTCCACTGTGTCCATTATTTGTGTCCCCCACATCCCATCTTACAACTCCTTATGTCCTCATGTCCCCCATGAGTCACATCTCACTTGTTGTGACCAGTGTCCTTTATATCCCCATGCCCTCTGCATCCCCTGCCTTTCATGCTCAAATCCCCCCTCTTCTGTGTCCCTGTCCCCATCATTTGTGTCCCTGTGACCTGTTTTCCCTCCCATCCCTTATCTTTCTGGTCCGCCATCCTTTATGTCCCCCATGTCCCTCCTTTCTGCCACTGTGACCCCCCATCCTCCATTGATTGCACCCCATTTTTTGTACCCTCTGCATCCCTTCATGCTCAGGTCACATTCCCCATTACACCATCCCCACGTCCTCTGTGTCCCTGTGACCTCTGCATCCCTTGAGTCCCCATGCCCCTTCCTTCATCTGTGTGCCCCCATCCCTCACTGATCGCGTCTCTGCCGCCCCCCCCCCCCCACTGACCACGTCTCACTTTTTTGTCACCTCTATGACCCCACACCCCCTATCTATACCCCCTGCCCTTTGCGCGCAGGCTCACGGCCCCATTTTCCACTTCCCGTCCTTTGTGTCCCTGTGACCTCCCCGCCCCCGCGTGCCCTCTCCGTCCCCATTTCCGCGTCCCCCCGCCGCCCCTCACCGTCATCAGCCGCTTCTGCCGCTGGCTGTAGTAGTGCCGGAGCCACGCCCGCCGCTGCGGCCCGTCCCAACGCCCGGCCATGGCCCTCCGCCGCCCGCCCGCCCGCCGAGCCAACGCGCACAGCAGCACCAGCAGCCGCTCCTGCATTTTCAAATCGGGAGCCGGGGCCGCCCTGGAAGTGATCGGCCGCGGGGTCACGGCGGGGCGGTGCCGGCCGGGCACTGCCTCGAGCCCGGGGACGGCGCAGTGCCCGCTGCGGTCCGGCCCTGGGGGGCACCCAGGGGTATCCCTCGCTCACTGCGTGTTAGTTTGTTTTATTTTAAGGGAACGATCGAGGCTCTCTCTAGCTTCCCGTTTATTAGCGCTTGTTGTAAACACAGTCCAGCAGCGGAACGGGACGGGGTGGGCCCCACTCCCCGCGGGGTCGGAGCAGGCCGCGCCGTTACCACGGCAACGCCCGCGGGCACTTCCTGTATTGGTTCGAACAGGGCGCTCCCGTCGTGCCCGGCGCGGAGGGGCAGGACTTCCGGCCGCGAGCGGACGCCATATTGCGAGAGCACTAGGGCCGGTGTTGGTGACAGGCGGAGGCGGAGCGGGGCCGGACCTGGCGGGCAGGTAGGCGGGTGGGGCTGCCGGCCCGGTCTAGGGGGAGATTCACAGGTCTGGGGAGCCGGGTCCGAGCGGGTCGAGTCCCTGGGGCTGATTGTGGGCGCCCGTTTTCCCCGGAGGTGTGGGCCCCGGAGGGGGGCGGGCTGGGGAGGGGCCGGGGAGGGGCCGGGTCTGGCGGGGCGGGGCCGGGCGGGGCCGGGCGGGAGCTGCCGCCGTGTTGCGTCCCGCTCCTGCGTTGTGCCCCGCTCCTACCCCGTGCTCTGAGGTCCGTCGGACCTGTTAGCGGCACTGCGCCCCTCCTCTGCGGTCCAAACATGGCGGTTTGCGGCTGAGTTTTGGCGGGAGAGTTCAGAAATCATCCTGCGGCTCCGCGAGCAGAGCTTTGTGGGGCTGCAGACCGTTGGCGCTCTGAGCATTCGCATGTGGAACTCCGCGTGTTCTGCGCTCCCCGCGTTGTGACGCTCAGTGACAGCCGGCGCAGTGTCCCCTGGGTGCGGTGTGTAGCATCGGTCTGGCCTGCCCGAAGCAGGTAGTTGTCCTCTGTTGCTTCGTTGCGATGACTTAGCCAGCCCCGCAGAGCGGCTCTGCGGCTGTGAGACAGCTCCCTTGTATCTCGGGGCTGAATGGCAGCCGAGGTTGTTGTGATGTGCTCTCTGGTGAGAGAACTGTGAAAAACAGCGACAGTGATTGTTGTTCAGGAGCTGTGTGTGTACGTGCAGCTGAGGCTGGGCTGTACTGCTGGTCCTCTGATGGCTTTTAGTGGTCAGAGGGAGCTGAGCAATGCTTCGTGCCCTTCCTTATTATTTTTTAATGCGTTGATGCTTTCCAAAGGGGAAATAGTTCATCTATTGGGTGAATTACAGGGTTGAGGTCTTAAAAGCATCTCCTGTGTGTGGGAAGAGGGGGAGGCAGCTGTCAGAGTGGAATCATCCATCAGGGATGCCATGGGCTTTCTTGCTCAGATGGATTTCCTGTGATTTATAGCTCTCCCGAAGGCATAGTGCTCATTTTCTTGTGAAGTGCTCAGTCTTATTGAGTTAGTGTGTTTAATGATGCTCTCCTGGTGTTCTGTGCCCAAGGATCCTCGCAGAACCGTTGCCCTGCTGGCAACAATACTTCATAATAAAGACTGATCTTTTTTTATTACTATTATTTTATGCAGAAGCAGAATATTGTGGGGCTGTTAACTGAAGATGCTGCATTTCCTCAATCATTTGGCTCCATTTTAGTGAATTAACCAGGGGGCACCGCTGCATTTCCAGTAGCATAGGAGCACTTTGAATCCTCTGTCTTCAGTGGGGCTCATGGATTGCTGGTAAATTTTTAATCTTGGCTTTTAGAGCACTGACTCGTGATAAGGCTTTCCGTAAAGGGAGCTTTTATCTAGAGCTGGTGGTGCTCTTAACAGCTGCTTGTAACTTTGTTATGAGACATAAGGGGAGATAAGCAGGTGAATGTGTTTTGCAAGGTTTTGTTTTCATTCAGAAATGAAACTGAGTGACCAGAGTTAGGAGCTGTGGTGGAAAACAGTCTGCAGGCCGCCTGTGGGTTGCTAAGCACTGCACGTATTACTGCTCAGAGGTTATAGGGCCTTGAAGAGGCAATGTGCTTTCCCTCTGCCTCCCCCAGCTGTGACATGCAGCAGGGCAGAGCATACAAACTACTAACAGAAGCCCTGAAGGGTCTGTGACATGTTATGAAGCGTACATAGTGAGCTTTCTGTTCTGTTTGCCTCAGACACTTGGCAGGGCTAAATTCCACCCTCAGTGAGACTCTTTATCCCAGAATCCTAGGTCTGGCACTGGCAGCAGCTCAGCTTCGGTCAGAGGTGAGATTCAGGGTTGCGGTGGCACAGAGAGAGCTGCATGGCTTTGGCTCATGGATCAGCTGGTGGCCTCCAGGCTGTTGGCATTCTGGCACGGGTTGCCCTGTAGGAGAGGGGACATCTCAAAGCAGAACGTCACGGCATTGGTGTGTGGTGTGTAGTAGCAGGATCACCAGAGCCAGCTCCTGTGCAGTGTGTAGCATCCCCCAGCACCTTGGAGGGGATGTTTCCTTCCTGCTCTGCCAGCAGGAGCAGAGGAAAGTGACAGAACCTGTTGGGTGCTGATGTTTCTCTGTCCCGATGTGCCAGGGCTGAGCCTGATCTGTACTGCAGCCCTCAGCGCTTTAATGGAGCCTGTGTAGCAGCCAGAGGAGGAAGAGCTGCACAAACACTCTCAAAGTACCTCTGTTAATTATTGCGTCTCTAAAACCAGAGAGTGTTTGTTGTTTTGTTTTGTTTTCCTGTGGCCTCTGTTGTTTGTTTTGCCTTCGTAATAGGTGAGCCTGTTAGGAGCCTTCCTGCTGATGAGGTGCAGAGCTTGCCTGTTGACCCACAGGCGAGGGATGGCACAGCAGTGACCCCGCAGTGCGTGCGCTGTGTCCTGACGCTGCCTGTGTTTCCCAGCCCGTGGCTTCCTGTGCTGCTGAAGACTTTGTACTTGTTTTCTGCTTCCGTGGGAGCAGGCGTGGCTCTCATCTTTATGAAGCAGCACGGTGAAAAGGTGAAAGGAAGAAATAAGTGCTGCCTGCAGGCGATCAAAAGGGGTTTAATGGCGATGCTGCTTTTGAGAGTTCCCCCGCTGCGTGTGTGATTGTCATGTCTGCTTGGATCAACCCCACACGTCAAACGGGCTGCTGTAATCTGCAGTGAGATGTGTGTGGAATGAAAAACGTGATCTGGGAAGGGAGAGGAGCAAACCTGCAGTTCTCCTAAGTGAATAAAAGCTGGGAAGGAAGCCTGGAAACCCCTCAGCTGGGGATCTGACTCTGCGTGCATCAGTGAGGAGGGTTTGCTGCTTTATCAGTCTGAGTTCTGTAATTCAGCTTTGGGCTTGTTTGAGTGAGGAGGCGAGCAGCTGAAAGCATGCTCATCTTGGGAGCGCAGCGTGGCAGCCTTGGTCGGCTTCCCTTCTTTCCTTCCAGCTGCAGAGAGAAGGAGGGGTTAGGAGAGATTTGTCCTACAAACAGTGCTGATATCTGAGATATACTGCTGCATAAAGGAGGCAGTGGGAACAACACTTCTCAAATGAAGTCGTGCATCTAAGAGAGTTTTGCTGGTGGAAGTCCTGAGGGCTTGTAAAAGCATGCAGAGAAGCTTATTGGTACATGGGGCTGTTTATTTTTCACAAGGGCTCTTCCAAAGGTGCCGTTGTCCCCTGGTTTCCTGAAGGCGTTACCTGGCACGTGCAGTCCACACCATGTGCAGAGCTCCTTGCTTCATCCACGGCTCTGCCCCAAGTGTTTCAGATCAGCACTGCTGAGCTGTGCTGGTTGGAGCCCTTCTGCCATCTGTTCAGGGCCAGAGCAGACACAAAGCCTTCAGGCCAGTGCTGGGATCTGATCTGGGGACTCTGAGGTCTCAGAGCGCAGGCAGAGGTGCAGCGTGTTGTAGAGCATCAAATGTTTGTCACCTCTGGACTGAACGACAGGCTGGGATCCAGCCTGTAAGGAGGAGATGGTGGTGTATGGCACCGGAGGTGGAAGAAAGACACATAGCATGCAATTCTATTCTTCTAGCTCGGTGTGGAACCGCAGCATCTCTAGCTTTGGTCCCGCTGTGCACCTGGAGGCTGAGTGCAGGCAGGTGGCAAAAATATTGCAGCTACACCTTGCAGTACTTTGCTTTTCAAATCCAGCTTGAATTCAGCCAGTTACAAGTGGGCATGCCTGGAATGTGGGCACCTTGGAGCTGATGGCAGCGAGTGCACAGTGGGCTTTGGTAGCTCCTGGAGCTGTTTGCAGGATGTACTGACTTATACAGGCCCTGGGAAGGCAGAAATAGCATGGGTTTCTTACAGGGCATGCCTCATCTTACTGGTGTGGTGCTGAATTTCTCTGCAGCCTTTGAGGATGAGGTTCAGGGTTAGGGAGTCATGAGTTCATGTTTGTACAGTCTGGAGCTGCTCTAAGAGCCCATGCATCGGGTTTCTGGTTTGAAGCAGCACATCGCTGTGTAATGGGATCCACGTCTCTCTCTGTTTCTGCATCACAGTGCTGAGCCATTTGGGGCAGAAACTTCATGTGTGTGGTGTCCCTGAATTGCTCACGCACCTTGTGTGGGTTCTGTACGCTTCTTATCCCTTATTCATGGTGTGAAAAAATGCATTTAGCTGGAAGCCCTCAGTTTGAGAGGTCCTGCTGGCTTGAAAGATGAATGTGGAAGATCACAGGTCCGTATATGTAGTAAGAGGTGAGCTAAAGATGAGTGTATGGGATGTGTTAAGGCTTTGTAATACTGTGTATTTCTAAGCTCCTTCATTTAGAAATGACAAAGGCTTCTGAGATGTTCGCTGGCAGCAGTGCCATCCCTGGTGGCTGGCTTTGTTTGGTGGAAGCTGATTACTGCTCAGTCTGGTGGCTGCCTCTGAAAGGAACATATGGGAGAAACGTGGGAAGTGCCAAAGCAGAGGCTGTGTGCTCAGTCCTTGGCTTCTGTGTGAGAAGTGGGGATATTCAGGGCGATTTTCTTCCCCTGTCTCTTGCAGTAGGCTGATTACTGGTTGGACTTTGAGCATCAATTCCCGAGGCTGCTGAACTCCCCAGCCCCTATCCTTCCAGCATGGATCAGGACTATGAGAGACGTCTCCTGTGCCAAATCAACATACAGAATGAAAACACAATGCCTTGTGTGAGTACCAGTGTCTGTGCCCAGTGACCTTAGCCTGGATGTGATGCTCTGCTCTCGTTTCCTCTCTCTCAAGTTTTGAAAGACATGGGAACCTGTCTGTCGTTGGGCTGTGAGCAGGTGTGAGTTGCTGAGCTGTTCTAGGAGTAACCAAGGAGCAGTGCTTTGGTGTGGACAAGCTTAGTGTGCGTTGCAAAAATGAGTGAAGGTATTTTTGTGTAGCACGGGGGTGCCTTTACAAATAACCTCAGTTGTATGCAGAGGGTGAATGTTGGGGGCTAACAAATAAAACAGGCTTAGGACTGGACACCGAAGTAGCCTAAGAGGGCACTAGAGAGCAAGGGAAGGCAGCCTCAGTGTTTCTCAGTCCCTAAGCAAATCCATCTGGAAGCGTTTCCAGACACAAGGGAAGCAGCCAGCACTAACTGAAGGAGGACAAATCATGCCTGGCCCTCCTGAGAGCCTTCTGTGACAGCACGGTTTCACTTGCTGGAGGAAAGGAGGGTGTAAATGTCGTTTACGCTGAGTTTAGCAAGGCTTTTGGCACAGTCTCCCTTAATGCTGCCATAGCAGAAATGCAGGATGAGTGGTGTGAGAGGGAGGTGGTGCACCCTCCATGTTTGAGGGCCACACCTGTGTGGGGCAAGGTGCTGATATACCTGGGATAGAGCTGCAGTCAGGGGAAGCTTGACAGAAGTTGGAGAAGTGAGCAGGGAGTCCTCTCCAATGTCAATGGTTCTGTCAAAACAAGTGTGCCCACAGGTGAGGTGCCCACAGGTGAGGTGCCCTGCTCTAGCATCTGCAGCAGTTCTGTTATGGGGATAACCAAGTGCTGTGCCCTTCTACTTAGGCATGTTTAGCTTTGATATGACTTCTTTGATGTTTTTCAGACCCCCTACTGAGATCGTTGTTTGTTCCTTCATATCTCTCACTCTTTAATTCAGGTAGCAGAGATTAGAAGAACCCTGACACCTTCCAATTCTCCAGTGTCATCTCCTAGTAAACATGGAGACAGATTCATTCCCTCGAGAGCTGGGGCCAACTGGAGCATCAACTTCCACAGAATCAATGTAAGCTCTGCTCCCCTCTCCTACAGCTCAAAGCCTTTGAACTGAGGAAGCAGTGAGTCTTGTTTTGTCCAGAAGGATTGCTGCCTGTATCTTCTGCAGCACAACCTCATACCCTCTCTTGCTCTGAATGTACATCTTCGGCCCCACAGTGGCAGCCTGCTCTCCGATGGGTTTTCTGCATACAGAAGTTTCTGTACAGTGATTGCATGTTTTTCCCCTTTCAGGAAAATGAAAAATCACCAAGTCAGAACAGAAAAGCAAAGGATGCTACATCAGACAATGGCAAAGGTGAGACCTTCTTTCTATGTCTAGCAGCCACGGCTCCAGCTTTTATTTCCATGTGATGCTGACTTTGAGAGCCAAGAGAATGCTGGCACGTCGGTGCTCGTGCCAAAAGCCGTGCTGATGTTCTTGAAAATGCACTTTGTGGGAGTGAATGCCAGGTCACCTCAGCAGGCTCTGAGGTGAGGCACCTGGGAAGCAAGGACATGTTTGTGTTCTGTGATTTATGGTCACAAAGCACTTTTCTGATGGGGCAGAAGGAGGAGGAGCTGTCTGCTGGTCTTAATTCCAACTGGGAGTCCCAGGCTTATTAAGAGGCCCCATGAGTGTGCAAGTTGGGCATATGTGGTTCTGGCAGTCCCTGCAGAGCTGCTTGTGTCTCCAGAACGCCCTGCCTGAGCTCTTGTTTGGGTTCACAGATGGCCTTGCTTACTCTGCCCTGCTGAAGAATGAGCTCCTGGGAGCAGGGATTGAGAAAGTGCAGGACCCACAGACAGAGGACAGGAGGCTGCAGCCTTCTACTCCGGACAAGAAGTCTCTCTTCACTGTAAGTTGGTTGCACTCAGACTAAGGGAGGGGGTGAGTCTATGTCATGGGAGCAGGGCACACAGTTCTATAAAGCTGCTGATGAAATTGAGTTAGTATTGTGACTTTACTTATGTTAATTGTTGAGAAGTAAAATGTGTTAGCTTGTAAAGACAGTGTGAGCACCTGTAGTCAGCAATGTGCTCCCTCTTTCTGTACTGGCAAGGAGACTGAGTGAGAGCAGAGGTTTTTTACCTACTCTAAAACTTTTAAGTGACCAAATCAAGGTTTCAGACTTCGGTAGAGATTAATTTTGTGTGCATGTGGAACATCAGGAATGGAGAGGAACTGAGAAGACTGAAAAACTGACAGTGGGTGTTGGAGCTCCAGTGGCAGTGCCCAGCTGTTGTGAGGGATCCTGTCACTCCTGGACATGCTGAGGTTCTTACTGGGTGTGTTTTCTTCATGCAGTATTCCCCCAGCACAAAACGTTCCAGTCCGGCTGATGGCAATGAGGTCTCACCATATTCCTTGTCTCCTGTCAGCAACAAAAGGTAATAGTGCTCCTGCTCAAAAAAGGGGAGGGGTTGGGACAGTGCTTTCAGTGCAGGTTTCTTTCCAATTCAACCAAGGTTGCCACTTGGACTGGCTTTAGAAGTCTGAGAAAGGTAGTAAGTACAGACAGGCAAGTTCTCCAGGGATGCCTACGGGTGTCCAACCTGTGTAGCTCTGCAGGAAGACTTGTCTGGGTGTCCACAACCTGCTGACCCTTTTGCTGCCTAGCTCCCTGGCAGAGGCAGAACCCAGTTCCTTCTAGTTTTATCTGCTGGAAGGAATTTTACTGCTGCTTTTTGTTTCTCTAGAAATGTAGATCTGCTTTCGAGAGCAGCTGTGTCTGACTGTGCAACCCGCTGCGATGTGTGGTATCCTGTAGTTGTTTCTGTGTCTGTCAACAGTCAGAAGCTGTTACGGTCGCCCCGAAAACCAACTCGAAAGATCTCCAAGATTCCTTTCAAAGTGCTGGATGCCCCAGAACTGCAGGATGACTTCTACCTGAACCTGGTGGATTGGTCCTCCCTTAATGTGCTCAGCGTTGGCCTCGGGACGTGTGTATACCTATGGAGTGCTTGCACCAGCCAGGTAAGTGCAGACCAGGGTCTGCAGAGCAGCGTACCGTTGCTGTGGGTGTTTTCCAGCCACAGTGCCTGTCAGAGCTAAGGGGGCACACTGTGGGAGGGGCTCAGTGTTTGTAGTCCCTAGTTTGGGAGGCAGCTAATGGTGTATTTCCAAGCTAACTGTGTTATTTTCAAGGTAACTCGGCTGTGTGATCTGTCTGTGGAAGGAGACTCTGTGACATCTGTGGGCTGGTCAGAACGGGTCAGTACCTCGTTATCTGTGATGACAACTGAAATTCAAATGCTGTCACTGTAGCTGGGTAGCCCTTCCTCACCAGTTTTGGCTTCTTTGGTTTATTTTTCAGTATTGCCCCCAACTCCCCATGTGCTCTCAGTTAAATCTGTTTTCCTGTCTGCCCTAAATAAGGGGGCATTGAGAAACCTCTTATATTTGGGGATGTTGGAGGTATTTGTTAAGAGAGATGGGAGGGGGAAAGAGCCAGGTCACTTCTTCAGCTCTCAACAATAAAGTGCTACAACAGACGTGTTGCAGGCAGGCTGCTTGCCCTCTCCAACAGGAAGAAGAAGCAAAATGGAAGAACTCCAGATACCAATTGCTTTACCAATTGTGGTTTTCCATTTGTCCAGGGGACTCTGGTAGCTGTTGGCACTCACAAGGGCTTTGTACAGATCTGGGATGCAGCTGCAGGAAAAAAACTCTCTATGTTGGAGGGGCACACGGCCAGAGTTGGTAAGGAGGTGGGAGGCGGAGGCTCCCACATGTTTAGCTCCTTGATTTTTCTACTTTTCTCCTTGCGAGGATCTTCTGGAAATAGCAGAACTCAAACGGCACCAAAACTGATATTTATATCCCGCTGTGTCCTGAGCTGCCTTGAAAATGTTGCCACCTAGTAATTGTGGTGTTCTGATCTGGGGTGTGGTGGTGTTTGAGTGCTTACTGCAGCAGGTGTTTCCTCCATGTCAGAGGCATTTCACTTTGGTTACAACACTTCTTTTCACTGCCATCCGCTTCTGCTTTCAGCCCTGCAGGCAGACAGCTTCACACTGAGATTTCCAGTTCCTTTTATTTCAGGGTCTGTCTTGTTGGGGTTTTTTTTTTGGTCTGTGTTGTTGAATCTGAACGTTAGGATGAGAATTTGGGGCAGCTGAGATAAGTTCTGAGTTCTGTCTTTGTGCTTTACTGCCTTGTGAGCTGGGATCGGTCCTGAAGTGTTTTGTTTTAGTGAACAGGGGCTGTGCTCTGCCTGCAGGGCCCCCAGAGCATGCTCTTACACCTCTGCTCTCCCTGTCGCAGGTGCCTTGGCCTGGAATGCAGACCAGCTGTCTTCTGGCAGCCGAGACCGAATGATCCTCCAGAGGGACATCCGCACCCCCCCCCTGCAGTCAGAGCGGCGGCTCCAGGGCCACAGGCAGGAGGTCTGCGGCCTCAAGTGGTCAACGGACCACCAGCTCCTGGCATCTGGGGGGAATGATAACAAGGTACCGTGCTCAGTGCTGCTCACGTGGGGCTCGGCATCTCTGGATCTCCACTGAGAAAGATCAGCTCCCCCCGTCCCCTTTCCTTTAAGCTGCTCCGTGGAGGGGCTTTTGTTTCACTTGCTGGGCTGTGTCCAACTAAATCATGCCGAGCTTCTACTCTGCCATCTCTCTCTAATAATATTAAAGAGGGAAATATAATTTTGCTTCTGTATTTGGCTAATTTAATCTATAGCTTGACTCAGTTTTGAGTTCAGTAATGCTAAGCTGCACTTCCTGACTTGTTTTAGGTAGTGTACAGTGAATAATGTTTATGCACGCAGAAGGAAACAGAGTTTAGAAGCTGTGTAAGTTCTGATACCTGTAGCACCGAGTTGGAGCTTGCTGAGCACCATGTGGAGGAAGCATCTGTTGCAGAGAAGCAGTGTTCAGAGCCCCTTGGAGTGGGTTGCTAGGTGGTGAATTCACCCAGTGTACGTGTGTCAGCATGGTTGTGCCGTGTTCCTTGTCAGAAGGTCTTCAGATGAATTTGAACATGTTTTTAGCTGCGTGTTGGAGCAGTACAGCCCCGCAGGCAAAAGGCTTTGAGTTGATGTTCGTTGATGGCTTTGGCTTTGCCCGAGGACTTCTGTGGTCCGGTGGCTCTGCAGCTGGGCACGGCGCTGCTTGTGATGGCCTTCAGGGCTGAGAGAGCAGAGCGGTGGGAAGCCACCTCGTTTCCCAGCCACCCCCATCAATCCCAGTGTGACACTGTGCTCTGTGGGCGTTGCGGACGCGCGGCTTTGCTCACATCTCTCCTCTCCTGCAGCTCCTCGTCTGGAACCACTCCAGCCTGAGCCCCGTGCAGCAGTACACGGAGCACCTGGCCGCAGTGAAGGCCATCGCCTGGTCCCCACACCAGCACGGCCTCCTCGCCTCCGGAGGCGGCACCGCCGACCGCTGCATCCGCTTCTGGAACACGCTCACGGGGCAGCCCCTGCAGTGCATCGACACCGGCTCCCAGGTGTGCAACCTGGCCTGGTCCAAGCACGCCAACGAGCTGGTGAGTTCTGCGGGCTGCCCCCGCTGCTCAGCTGCCTCGTGCTAGGAAACACGACGTCTGTTTCTCTTTCTCCTTTCAGGTGAGCACCCATGGGTACTCACAGAACCAGATCCTCGTCTGGAAATACCCCTCGCTCACTCAAGTGGCCAAGCTAACAGGGCACTCATACAGAGTCCTCTACCTGGTAAGTAGTGGCTGTGTTGCCGTGGAGCTGTAGTGGCAGTGCTCGTGCTGAGATGAGAGCCAGGGGCACTGTGAGCTGCCTCTGGTCTTGGCAGAGATGTGAATCTTGCCCTGCAAGCAATGAGAAAAGCTTTGTGTCTAATTTCTTTGCCTGCAAGGGATACTTTGATTTAGTGCTATGGAAATGGGAGGCTTTATTAATGAACAGCAGAGCGTGCCAAAGCTCTTCAGAGGGAAGCACAGGATCCCCGTGAGGCTTGGTCACAGACTGGGGACTGCAGGCAGGGGATAATGCGGTGCCTTCAGCCTTCCTGGTTCTGTATCAGAGCACCTGGCGTGGTTAATCCGCCCAGATCTCCTACCTGCCTGCTTACAGTACGTGAGGCTTTCGGCTGAGTCCTGGCAGGTGATAAATAGTGCTGGTACTGTTGTGCGAGGTGGATTCCAGCCCAGGTGACTAATGAGTGGCGTTTGCCAGCTCTGTCACGCTTCCTGCCTTGACACACGTGTAGAATCCGCGGAGGAATAGCCCCAGTTATGAGTGGCACGGGGGAGGCGAGGCGAATCTCTGTCGTGCATTCCCATGAGGGTTTGTTTTCAACCTCAGCGATGTGCTGGGTGCTCAGGGTTGCTCTCTTGGCCGTAGGCGATGTCCCCTGACGGGGAGGCCATAGTTACAGGAGCTGGAGATGAAACCTTGCGGTTCTGGAACGTCTTCAGTAAGACTCGCTCCACAAAGGTAAGGGTGCGTGCGCTGTGGGACTCGAGGCTGTTTGCTCTCTTCTTCAGCCTCGCCCCTAGGTCCATTAACCCTACCCTGCAGATTGAGGGATGGTTGCAATTAAGAGTTAAACTTGGCTGCGGTATAAAGAGGCTTTGCAGTCATGAGACGCAATAAAAGGTTGGCTCTGCACACCCAAGGTAGCGTGACAAGGCGTCATTCTCCCGGCCTTCCCGGAACTGCTGTGCTCACCTCGAGCCCACCGCTGTCCATCCCTGCTGGCGTGGTGCTGTCAGCTGACAGTGTCCTCATGGTTTATTATCCTTCAGCTCCTTATTTGCTGAAAGCAGTGGCATGGGGGGTACTGCTGCTAGCAGCGTGCCATGCCCAGCGCTCAGGGAGCTGTTCTGGTTGTGCTGAGCTCCTGAGGAGGGGTCTGTGGGGATGGCTCTGCGACCTCTGGGTTTGGCCCACAACGTGGGGATGGCATGCCTGCCTGCCATGCTCCTTGTTATCGGCTGTGGGGGTTGGGGGGGAAAAAACACGTGGGAACGTTTATGGTTTTGGACTTTGAATGTTGTGCCCTGAGGTAGCTCACCAGCTTGGTGTCTGTTTGGTGTTTTTAAGTAGGGATGGCACCACAACACGGCTTTGTGTAGTGCTCACTGAAGCTTCTCCTTTTGTTTTAGGAGTCCGTATCCGTTCTGAACCTCTTCACCAGGATACGGTAAACCCCCACGTGCTGTGGCCCAACATACCAGGATGAAACCACTGCTTTGGTGTGCATGGGAGCCCAGGAGCAGCCGGGGGGGGGGAGGGGAGGACAGAGCCCACAGGTTTATGGATTCGTTCGTTGTGAAGGGGTGCAAGTGAAGAGAAGAGTTCAAACCGGCACCCCCCAACGCTTGTTTTTCTTTTTTACTGGAGAAAATGCGTTTACGTGGACCACTGAGACCGGACCAAGGCCATCCCAACTGCTGTGCTGTCTGCTCTTAGGAGAGATGAGAGTATCCCTGCCCCTGTGGGGCAGTACCCCTGGCTGAGCCTCTCTGCTATCTAAAGGCACTGTTCAGAGCCTGGGATCCCCCTTACACCGGAGAGCTGCTTATTTCTTCTGAACCAAGCAGGTCCCGCAGTGCCTCGCTCCCTGAGGCAGTTGAGTTCAGGCCTTACCAGCCGCCTCCAGACATAACATCTTTGGCCTTCACACTCGAGAGGAGGCTTTGAAGAGGCTCCAGCTCAGGGGGAGCGCAGTCAGAGCGACTTAAACTTGTCTTAGGTCAATCCTTTATTTAACAGAGAGGGGAAAGAGGAAAAAAAAAAGAAACAAAACACGAGACAGCAATGGCTTTAAAAGCAAAAGGAGAGCAGCGTGCACGCTGAGCCCCCTGCGGTGCTGTTTGCACCAGGCTGGGTTGGCTGCTCTGGAGCCTTCCTGAGGACAAAAGCAGTTGCGATGTGCTTGAGAAACAAAACCACTCCTGTGGGATCTGGTTTATTTCAGAGGCCTCTTCGGGCTGGAAGGAAGGGGTGAGTGGGGTTCTCTTTCTGCAGTGAAGAGGAATTGTTGCCCTGTGTTTGCCTTTCTGTTTTTTAATCTCCACGTGGATGCCAGGGACCTGTTGATTTGCCTGTTGTTGAAGCTGGCATGCCCAGAGCTGCGTGGTGAGTGCCGTGGGATGCGCTGCAGTGCTCACGTGGACACGTTGCTTTTCAGTTGAGAAGCCATTGCTTGCAGCAGCCCGTTGTCTCACCGTGTGCCAGTGCTGCGCTCCCGCCCTGCCCTCTCTCCCACACTGGGGGTGTGTGCTGTTCCCTGTCCTCTGGATTTTCCTGGCCGTGTCTATAGACCTTGACCTGCTCTGTGTGGAGGCAGTGCTCCTTTTGCTGAAAGCAGCAGGCCGTGGGGCAGCGCTGCCGCCCGCCCCATAGCGCACAGCCGTGAGCTCCGTGACATCCAGCAGCCCCCCCGCCCTCGAATATCACTTGGGTGTTATTCCCATAAACCCATCATGGGCACAACCACTCTGTTCTCACAGCAGGAGCACGGGACACGATTTGGGGTTGGGCTGAAGTCCTGAATTTCTCCTTTTTTTTTTGGCTTGTTTTTTTGGCACTGTTAAACGTGGGGGAGCACTGAGGTGATGGGTGGTCACGAATCCGACCTGGCACGGGCTGGGGGCTGCGGGTGCTGAGGCGGCCCTGGGGTGAGCGTGGGGCTGTGTTCACTCTGCTGCTGTGCCGTGTTCATGAGGTGAGCAGAGCCTCCATCAGCTGTGCTGTGTGAGCAGGGAGCAGTGCTGAGTGTCTGTGCCAGTGTGTGAGTGTGTGGCATTGTTACATATACGGCATCAGATGGGGTGGGGAGGGGGGAGGGGGAGGTATTGGGTTGTAATTTTCCATGTAAAGCGTTCTAACTGGCATTAAACAAGTGAATTTACACTGCTCGGGTGCTCTCGTTTTGCTGTTCCTGGGGGGGGGGGGGTGCAGCCTTGCTCCACGGCGGTGATTGCTGCTGCTCTGTGCTGGCTGTACTGGTGGAGAGGTCCCAGTGCCGTGCTGTGTGGCAGAGGTGCCCTCCCCCCACCCCCTCCTGTTGCCGCTGTCGGTGCTGATTCCAGCTCCCATGCATCTACAGCTGCACAGAGCCTGGGTGCCACTCTTGAAACCGACAAACCGAGGCTGTGGTGGGACCCTGGGGCTGAGCCCTGTGGCTGCCACACACGCCGCTGTCCCCTCCTGCCCGCAGTGAGCAGTGTGTGACGCTGTGGGGGCCGTGCTGTGCCCCCATGCTGAGGCAGATGCTGCGCTGGAAGATGACCCCCGTGGGCCAGGATGCAGTGGGGCAGAGCTGGCGGACAGAGCCGAGCCGCCATGGGGTGGAGGACAGCGGGTGCAGCCTTAGTCATGGCACTGCCTGGCAGCACAAACCGCTCCTGAGCGGGACCCACACTGCCCCTGGGTATGGAGCTGGGCTGTGGGGGTCATAGAGTGGGAAGGGAAAGCACAGTGCTGGGGAGGGGGAGGCTGCGGGGCTCCTCCGTGGGAGAAGGATGGGGGTGGGTTGGTGGGGGGAGCGGGGCTGTCTTGCTGCCTGCCCCAGCTCTGCAGCCTGCTTTTCCCTCCCAAGTCTATGACCAGCGCCTACGGGACTCAGCCCGTGCTGGGGATCCTTCCTGTGGCGGGAACGTCCCATCCTGGGCAAGGAGTACGGTAAGAGCCTGGGGGAGGGGAGGTGGCAGTGTGTCCGGCTGAGCCCCCCCCCCCCCCCCCCCACTGTTTTCCTTCTGCTCTGCAGCGGCCACCCGCAGCCAGAGCAGTGGGGCATGGGAGGGCAGCCCGGGGTACGTCCCTTTGCTGTCCCTCTGCTGCCCCCCTCCAGCACCCACGATGTCTGCAACTGGAGCCTCCTCCAGCACCAGCCCTCAGCCCCTCAGGGAGGGCACTGCTCCAGCTGCTGCTGTGCTGGGGGGGCCCTCTAACACAGATGTCCCGTGCAGCGCTGGTAGCACCACATCAGCTCTTTATTAATAAAAATAGCTGGGCCTCCCTGCGCCTGCACCCCTGGGGGGGCTGCCCTACGCAGTCCGAGGGTGGGGGCCTGGCTCCATCTGCCCCCGTAAGTCTGCTTTGCCCTCAGATTGGTGCTCGTGCAATGAGCTCACAGGCATGAAGAGTAGGGGGAGTGGGACGGAGCCCCACGGCCTGCGGGGGTCGAGTCCCTGGGGCTGACTGCGGGCGCCCGTTTTCCCCGGAGATGTGGGCCCCGGAGGGGGGCGGGCCGGGGAGGGGCCGGGCGGGAGCTGCCGCCGTGTTGTGTCCCGCTCCTGCGTTGTGCCCCGCTCCTACCCCGTGCTCTGAGGTCCGTCGGACCTGTTAGCGGCACTGCGCCCCTCCTCTGCGGTCCAAACATGGCGGTTTGCGGCTGAGTTTTGGCGGGAGAGTTCAGAAATCATCCTGCGGCTCCGCGAGCAGAGCTCTGTGGGGCTGCAGACCGTTGGCGCTCTGAGCATTCGCACGTGGAACTCCCGCGTGTTCTGCGCTCCCCGCGTTGTGACGCTCAGTAACGGCCGGCGCAGTGTCCCCTGGGTGCGGTGTGTAGCATCGGTCTGGCCTGCCCGAAGCAGGTAGTTGTCCTCTGTTGCTTCGTTGCGATGACTTAGCCAGCCCCGCAGAGCGGCTCTGCGGCTGTGAGACAGCTCCCTTGTATCTCGGGGCTGAATGGCAGCCGAGGTTGTTGTGATGTGCTCTCTGGTGAGAGAACTGTGAAACAGCGACAGTGATTGTTGTTCAGGAGCTGTGTGTGTACGTGCAGCTGAGGCTGGGCTGTACTGCAGCCCTCAGCGCTTTAATGGAGCCTGTGTAGCAGCCAGAGGAGGAGGAGCTGCACAAACGCTCTCAAAGTACCTCCGTTAATTATTGCGTCTCTAAAACCGGAGAGTGTTTGTTGTTTTGTTTTGTTTTCCTGTGGCCTCCGTTGTTTATTTTGCCTTCGTAATAGGTGAGCCTGTTAGGAGCCTTCCTGCTGATGAGGTGCAGAGCTTGCCTGTTGACCCACAGGCGAGGGATGGCACAGCAGTGACCCCGCAGTGCGTGCGCTGTGTCCTGACGCTGCCTGTGTTTCCCAGCCCGTGGCTTCCTGTGCTGCTGAAGACTTTGTACTTGTTTTCTGCTTCCGTGGGAGCAGGCGTGGCTCTCATCTTTATGAAGCAGCACGGTGAAAAGGTGAAAGGAAGAAATAAGTGCTGCCTGCAGGCGATCAAAAGGGGTTTAATGGCGATGCTGCTTTTGAGAGTTCCCCCGCTGCGTGTGTGATTGTCATGTCTGCTTGGATCAACCCCACACGTCAAACGGGCTGCTGTAATCTGCAGTGAGATGTGTGTGGAATGAAAAACGTGATCTGGGAAGGGAGAGGAGCAAACCTGCAGTTCTCCTAAGTGAATAAAAGCTGGGAAGGAAGCCTGGAAACCCCTCAGCTGGGGATCTGACTCTGCGTGCATCAGTGAGGAGGGTTTGCTGCTTTATCAGTCTGAGTTCTGTAATTCAGCTTTGGGCTTGTTTGAGTGAGGAGGCGAGCAGCTGAAAGCATGCTCATCTTGGGAGCGCAGCGTGGCAGCCTTGGTCGGCTTCCCTTCTTTCCTTCCAGCTGCAGAGAGAAGGAGGGGTTAGGAGAGATTTGTCCTACAAACAGTGCTGATATCTGAGATATACTGCTGCATAAAGGAGGCAGTGGGAACAACACTTCTCAAATGAAGTCGTGCATCTAAGAGAATTTTGCTGGTGGAAGTCCTGAGGGCTTGTAAAAGCATGCAGAGAAGCTTATTGGTACATGGGGCTGTTTATTTTTCACAAGGGCTCTTCCAAAGGTGCCGTTGTCCCCTGGTTTCCTGAAGGCGTTACCTGGCACGTGCAGTCCACACCATGTGCAGAGCTCCTTGCTTCATCCACGGCTCTGCCCCAAGTGTTTCAGATCAGCACTGCTGAGCTGTGCTGGTTGGAGCCCTTCTGCCATCTGTTCAGGGCCAGAGCAGACACAAAGCCTTCAGGCCAGTGCTGGGATCTGATCTGGGGACTCTGAGGTCTCAGAGCGCAGGCAGAGGTGCAGCGTGTTGTAGAGCATCAAATGTTTGTCACCTCTGGACTGAACGACAGGCTGGGATCCAGCCTGTAAGGAGGAGATGGTGGTGTATGGCACCGGAGGTGGAAGAAAGACACATAGCATGCAATTCTATTCTTCTAGCTCGGTGTGGAACCGCAGCATCTCTAGCTTTGGTCCCGCTGTGCACCTGGAGGCTGAGTGCAGGCAGGTGGCAAAAATATTGCAGCTACACCTTGCAGTACTTTGCTTTTCAAATCCAGCTTGAATTCAGCCAGTTACAAGTGGGCATGCCTGGAATGTGGGCACCTTGGAGCTGATGGCAGCGAGTGCACAGTGGGCTTTGGTAGCTCCTGGAGCTGTTTGCAGGATGTACTGACTTATACAGGCCCTGGGAAGGCAGAAATAGCATGGGTTTCTTACAGGACATGCCTCATCTTACTGGTGTGGTGCTGAATTTCTCTGCAGCCTTTGAGGATGAGGTTCAGGGTTAGGGAGTCATGAGTTCATGTTTGTACAGTCTGGAGCTGCTCTAAGAGCCCATGCATCGGGTTTCTGGTTTGAAGCAGCACATCGCTGTGTAATGGGATCCACGTCTCTCTCTGTTTCTGCATCACAGTGCTGAGCCATTTGGGGCAGAAACTTCATGTGTGTGGTGTCCCTGAATTGCTCACGCACCTTGTGTGGATTCTGTACGCTTCTTATCCCTTATTCATGGTGTGAAAAAATGCATTTAGTTGGAAGCCCTCAGTTTGAGAGGTCCTGCTGGCTTGAAAGATGAATGTGGAAGATCACAGGTCCGTATATGTAGTAAGAGGTGAGCTAAAGATGAGTGTATGGGATGTGTTAAGGCTTTGTAATACTGTGTATTTCTAACCTCCTTCATTTAGAAATGCCAAAGGCTTCTGAGATGTTCGCTGGCAGCAGTGCCATCCCTGGTGGCTGGCTTTGTTTGGTGGAAGCTGATTACTGCTCAGTCTGGTGGCTGCCTCTGAAAGGAACATATGGGAGAAACGTGGGAAGTGCCAAAGCAGAGGCTGTGTGCTCAGTCCTTGGCTTCTGTGTGAGAAGTGGGGATATTCAGGGCGATTTTCTTCCTCTGTCTCTTGCAGTAGACTGATTACTGGTTGGACTTTGAGCATCAATTCCCGAGGCTGCTGAACTCCCCAGCCCCTATCCTTCCAGCATGGACCAGGACTATGAGAGACGTCTCCTGTGCCAAATCAACATACAGAATGAAAACACAATGCCTTGTGTGAGTACCAGTGTCTGTGCCCAGTGACCTTAGCCTGGATGTGATGCTCTGCTCTCGTTTCCTCTCTCTCAAGTTTTGAAAGACATGGGAACCTGTCTGTCGTTGGGCTGTGAGCAGGTGTGAGTTGCTGAGCTGTTCTAGGAGTAACCAAGGAGCAGTGCTTTGGTGTGGACAAGCTTAGTGTGCGTTGCAAAAATGAGTGAAGGTATTTTTGTGTAGCACGGGGGTGCCTTTACAAATAACCTCAGTTGTATGCAGAGGGTGAATGTTGGGGGCTAACAAATAAAACAGGCTTAGGACTGGACACCGAAGTAGCCCAAGAGGGCACTAGAGAGCAAGGGAAGGCAGCCTCAGTGTTTCTCAGTCCCTAAGCAAATCCATCTGGAAGCGTTTCCAGACACAAGGGAAGCAGCCAGCACTAACTGAAGGAGGACAAATCATGCCTGGCCCTCCTGAGAGCCTTCTGTGACAGCACGGTTTCACTTGCTGGAGGAAAGGAGGGTGTAAATGTCGTTTACGCTGAGTTTAGCAAGGCTTTTGGCACAGTCTCCCTTAATGCTGCCATAGCAGAAATGCAGGATGAGTGGTGTGAGAGGGAGGTGGTGCACCCTCCATGTTTGAGGGCCACACCTGTGTGGGGCAAGGTGCTGATATACCTGGGATAGAGCTGCAGTCAGGGGAAGCTTGACAGAAGTTGGAGAAGTGAGCAGGGAGTCCTCTCCAATGTCAATGGTTCTGTCAAAACAAGTGTGCCCACAGGTGAGGTGCCCACAGGTGAGGTGCCCTGCTCTAGCATCTGCAGCAGTTCTGTTATGGGGATAACCAAGTGCTGTGCCCTTCTATTTAGGCATGTTTAGCTTTGATATGACTTCTTTGATGTTTTTCAGACCCCCTACTGAGATCGTTGTTTGTTCCTTCATATCTCTCACTCTTTAATTCAGGTAGCAGAGATTAGAAGAACCCTGACACCTTCCAATTCTCCAGTGTCATCTCCTAGTAAACATGGAGACAGATTCATTCCCTCGAGAGCTGGGGCCAACTGGAGCATCAACTTCCACAGAATCAATGTAAGCTCTGCTCCCCTCTCCTACAGCTCAAAGCCTTTGAACTGAGGAAGCAGTGAGTCTTGTTTTGTCCAGAAGGATTGCTGCCTGTATCTTCTGCAGCACAACCTCATACCCTCTCTTGCTCTGAACGTACATCTTCGGCCCCACAGTGGCAGCCTGCTCTCCGATGGGTTTTCTCATACAGAGGTTTCTGTACAGTGATTGCATGTTTTTCCCCTTTCAGGAAAATGAAAGATCACCAAGTCAGAACAGAAAAGCAGAGGATGCTACATCAGACAATGGCAATGGTGAGACCTTCTTTCTATCTCTAGCAGCCACGGCTCCAGCTTTTATTTCCATGTGATGCTGACTTTGAGAGCCAAGAGAATGCTGGCACGTCGGTGCTCGTGCCAAAAGCCGTGCTGATGTTCTTGAAAATGCACTTTGTGGGAGTGAATGCCAGGTCACCTCAGCAGGCTCTGAGGTGAGGCACCTGGGAAGCAAGGACATGTTTGTGTTCTGTGATTTATCGTCACAAAGCACTTTTCTGATGGGGCAGAAGGAGGAGGAGCTGTCTGCTGGTCTTAATTCCAACTGGGAGTCCCAGGCTTATTAAGAGGCCCCATGAGTGTGCAAGTTGGGCATATGTGGTTCTGGCAGTCCCTGCAGAGCTGCTTGTGTCTCCAGAACGCCCTGCCTGAGCTCTTGTTTGGGTTCACAGATGGCCTTGTTTACTCTGCCCTGCTGAAGAATGAGCTCCTGGGAGCAGGGATTGAGAAAGTGCAGGACCCACAGACAGAGGACAGGAGGCTGCAGCCTTCTACTCCGGACAAGAAGTCTCTCTTCACTGTAAGTTGGTTGCACTCAGACTAAGGGAGGGGGTGAGTCTATGTCATGGGAGCAGGGCACACAGTTCTATAAAGCTGCTGATGAAATTGAGTTAGTATTGTGACTTTACTTATGTTAATTGTTGAGAAGTAAAATGTGTTAGCTTGTAAAGACAGTGTGAGCACCTGTAGTCAGCAATGTGCTCCCTCTTTCTGTACTGGCAAGGAGACTGAGTGAGAGCAGAGGTTTTTTACCTACTCTAAAACTTTTAAGTGACCAAATCAAGGTTTCAGACTTCGGTAGAGATTAATTTTGTGTGCATGTGGAACATCAGGAATGGAGAGGAACTGAGGAGACTGAAAAACTGACAGTGGGTGTTGGAGCTCCAGTGGCAGTGCCCAGCTGTTGTGAGGGATCCTGTCACTCCTGGACATGCTGAGGTTCTTACTGGGTGTGTTTTCTTCATGCAGTATTCCCCCAGCACAAAACGTTCCAGTCCAGCTGATGGCAATGAGGTCTCACCATATTCCTTGTCTCCTGTCAGCAACAAAAGGTAATAGTGCTCCTGCTCAAAAAAGGGGAGGGGTTGGGACAGTGCTTTCAGTGCAGGTGTCTTTCCAATTCAACCAAGGTTGCCACTTGGACTGGCTTTAGAAGTCTGAGAAAGGTAGTAAGTACAGACAGGCAAGTTCTCCAGGGATGCCTACGGGTGTCCAACCTGTGTAGCTCTGCAGGAAGACTTGTCTGGGTGTCCACAACCTGCTGACCCTTTTGCTGCCTAGCTCCCTGGCAGAGGCAGAACCCAGTTCCTTCTAGTTTTATCTGCTGGAAGGAATTTTACTGCTGCTTTTTGTTTCTCTAGAAATGTAGATCTGCTTTCGAGAGCAGCTGTGTCTGACTGTGCAACCCGCTGCGATGTGTGGTATCCTGTAGTTGTTTCTGTGTCTGTCAACAGTCAGAAGCTGTTACGGTCGCCCCAAAAACCAACTCGAAAGATCTCCAAGATTCCTTTCAAAGTGCTGGATGCCCCAGAACTGCAGGATGACTTCTACCTGAACCTGGTGGATTGGTCCTCCCTTAATGTGCTCAGCGTTGGCCTCAGGACGTGTGTATACCTATGGAGTGCTTGCACCAGCCAGGTAAGTGCAGACCAGGGTCTGCAGAGCAGCGTACCGTTGCTGTGGGTGTTTTCCAGCCACAGTGCATGTCAGAGCTAAGGGGGCACACTGTGGGAGGGGCTCAGTGTTTGTAGTCCCTAGTTTGGGAGGCAGCTAATGGTGTATTTCCAAGCTAACTGTGTTATTTTCAAGGTAACTCGGCTGTGTGATCTGTCTGTGGAAGGAGACACTGTGACATCTGTGGGCTGGTCAGAACGGGTCAGTACCTCGTTATCTGTGATGACAACTGAAATTCAAATGCTGTCACTGTAGCTGGGTAGCCCTTCCTCACCAGTTTTGGCTTCTTTGGTTTATTTTTCAGTATTGCCCCCAACTCCCCATGTGCTCTCAGTTAAATCTGTTTTCCTGTCTGTGCTAAATAAGGGGGCATTGAGAAACCTCTTATATTTGGGGATGTTGGAGGTATTCGTTAAGAGAGATGGGAGGGGGAAAGAGCCAGGTCACTTCTTCAGCTCTCAACAGTAAAGTGCTACAACAGACGTGTTGCAGGCAGGCTGCTTGCCCTCTCCAACAGGAAGAAGAAGCAAAATGGAAGAACTCCAGATACCAATTGCTTTACCAATTGTGGTTTTCCATTTGTCCAGGGGACTCTGGTAGCTGTTGGCACTCACAAGGGCTTTGTACAGATCTGGGATGCAGCTGCAGGAAAAAAACTCTCTATGTTGGAGGGGCACACGGCCAGAGTTGGTAAGGAGGTGGGAGGCGGAGGCTCCACATGTTTAGCTCCTTGATTTTTCTACTTTTCTCCTTGCGAGGATCTTCTAGAAATAGCAGAACTCAAACGGCACCAAAACCGATATTTATATCCCGCTGTGTCCTGAGCTGCCTTGAAAATGTTGCCACCTAGTAATTGTGGTGTTCTGATCTGGGGTGTGGTGGTGTTTGAGTGCTTACTGCAGCAGGTGTTTCCTCCATGTCAGAGGCATTTCACTTTGGTTACAACACTTCTTTTCACTGCCATCCGCTTCTGCTTCCAGCCCTGCAGGCAGACAGCTTCACACTATTTCCAGTTCCTTTTATTTCAGGGACTGTGTTGTTGGGGTTTTTTTTTTTTGGTCTGTGTTGTTGAATCTGAACGTTAGGATGAGAATTTGGGGCAGCTGAGATAAGTTCTGAGTTCTGTCTTTGTGCTTTACTGCCTTGTGAGCTGGGATCGGTCCTGAAGTGTTTCGTTTTAGTGAACAGTGGCTGTGCTCTGCCTGCAGGGCCCCCAGAGCATGCTCTTACACCTCTGCTGTCCCTGTCGCAGGTGCCTTGGCCTGGAATGCAGACCAGCTGTCTTCTGGCAGCCGAGACCGAATGATCCTCCAGAGGGACATCCGCACCCCCCCCCTGCAGTCAGAGCGGCGGCTCCAGGGCCACAGGCAGGAGGTCTGCGGCCTCAAGTGGTCAACGGACCACCAGCTCCTGGCATCTGGGGGGAATGATAACAAGGTACCGTGCTCAGTGCTGCTCACGTGGGGCTCGGCATCTCTGGATCTCCACTGAGAAAGATCAGCTCCCCCCCTCCCCTTTCCTTTAAGCTGCTCCGTGGAGGGGCTTTTGTTTCACTTGCTGGGCTGTGTCCAACTAAATCATGCCGAGCTTCTACTCTGCCATCTCTCTCTAATAATATTAAAGAGGGAAATATAATTTTGCTTCTGTATTTGGCTAATTTAATCTATAGCTTGACTCAGTTTTGAGTTCAGTAATGCTAAGCTGCACTTCCTGACTTGTTTTAGGTAGTGTACAGTGAATAATGTTTATGCACGCAGAAGGAAACAGAGTTTAGAAGCTGTGTAAGTTCTGATACCTGTAGCACCGAGTTGGAGCTTGCTGAGCACCATGTGGAGGAAGCATCTGTTGCAGAGAAGCAGTGTTCAGAGCCCCTTGGAGTGGGTTGCTAGGTGGTGAATTCACCCAGTGTACGTGTGTCAGCATGGTTGTGCCGTGTTCCTTGTCAGAAGGTCTTCAGATGAATTTGAACATGTTTTTAGCTGCGTGTTGGAGCAGTACAGCCCCGCAGGCAAAAGGCTTTGAGTTGATGTTCGTTGATGGCTTTGGCTTTGCCCGAGGACTTCTGTGGTCCGGTGGCTCTGCAGCTGGGCACGGCGCTGCTTGTGATGGCCTTCAGGGCTGAGAGAGCAGAGCGGTGGGAAGCCACCTCGTTTCCCAGCCACCCCCATCAATCCCAGTGTGACACTGTGCTCTGTGGGCGTTGCGGACGCGCGGCTTTGCTCACATCTCTCCTCTCCCGCAGCTCCTCGTCTGGAACCACTCCAGCCTGAGCCCCGTGCAGCAGTACACGGAGCACCTGGCCGCAGTGAAGGCCATCGCCTGGTCCCCACACCAGCACGGCCTCCTCGCCTCCGGAGGCGGCACCACCGACCGCTGCATCCGCTTCTGGAACACGGTCACGGGGCAGCCCCTGCAGTGCATCGACACCGGCTCCCAGGTGTGCAACCTGGCCTGGTCCAAGCACGCCAACGAGCTGGTGAGTTCTGCGGGCTGCCCCCGCTGCTCAGCTGCCTCGTGCTAGGAAACACGACATCTGTTTCTCTTTCTCCTTTCAGGTGAGCACCCATGGGTACTCACGGAACCAGATCCTCATCTGGAAATACCCCTCGCTCACTCAAGTGGCCAAGCTAACAGGGCACTCATACAGAGTCCTCTACCTGGTAAGTAGTGGCTGTGTTGCCGTGGAGCTGTAGTGGCAGTGCTCGTGCTGAGATGAGAGCCAGGGGCACTGTGAGCTGCCTCTGGTCTTGGCAGCTCACAGTGCCCCTGGTGAATCTTGCCCTGCAAGCAATGAGAAAAGCTTTGTGTCTAATTTCTTTGCCTGCAAGGGATACTTTGATTTAGTGCTATGGAAATGGGAGGCTTTATTAATGAACAGCAGAGCGTGCCAAAGCTCTTCAGAGGGAAGCACAGGATCCCCGTGAGGCTTGGTCACAGACTGGGGACTGCAGGCAGGGGATAATGCGGTGCCTTCAGCCTTCCTGGTTCTGTATCAGAGCACCTGGCGTGGTTAATCCGCCCAGATCTCCTACCTGCCTGCTTACAGTACGTGAGGCTTTCGGCTGAGTCCTGGCAGGTGATAAATAGTGCTGGTACTGTTGTGCGAGGTGGATTCCAGCCCAGGTGACTAATGAGTGGCGTTTGCCAGCTCTGTCACGCTTCCTGCCTTGACACACGTGTAGAATCCGCGGAGGAATAGCCCCAGTTATGAGTGGCACGGGGGAGGCGAGGCGAATCTCTGTCGTGCATTCCCATGAGGGTTTGTTTTCAACCTCAGCGATGTGCTGGGTGCTCAGGGTTGCTCTCTTGGCCGTAGGCGATGTCCCCTGACGGGGAGGCCATAGTTACAGGAGCTGGAGATGAAACCTTGCGGTTCTGGAACGTCTTCAGTAAGACTCGCTCCACAAAGGTAAGGGTGCGTGCGCTGTGGGACTCGAGGCTGTTTGCTCTCTTCTTCAGCCTCGCCCCTAGGTCCATTAACCCTACCCTGCAGATTGAGGGATGGTTGCAATTAAGAGTTAAACTTGGCTGCGGTATAAAGAGGCTTTGCAGTCATGAGACACAATAAAAGGTTGGCTCTGCACACCCAAGGTAGCGTGACAAGGCGTCATTCTCCCGGCCTTCCCGGAACTGCTGTGTTCACCTCGAGCCCACCGCTGTCCATCCCTGCTGGCGTGGTGCTGTCAGCTGACAGTGTCCTCATGGTTTATTATCCTTCAGCTCCTTATTTGCTGAAAGCAGTGGCATGGGGGTACTGCTGCTAGCAGCGTGCCATGCCCAGCGCTCAGGGAGCTGTTCTGGGTGTGCTGAGCTCCTGAGGAGGGGTCTGTGGGGATGGCTCTGCGACCTCTGGGTTTGGCCCACAACGTGGGGATGGCATGCCTGCCTGCCATGCTCCTTGTTATCGGCTGTGGGGGTTGGGGGGGAAAAAACACGTGGGAACGTTTATGGTTTTGGACTTTGAATGTTGTGCCCTGAGGTAGCTCACCAGCTTGGTGTCTGTTTGGTGTTTTTAAGTAGGGATGGCACCACAACACGGCTTTGTGTAGTGCTCACTGAAGCTTCTCCTTTTGTTTTAGGAGTCCGTATCCGTTCTGAACCTCTTCACCAGGATACGGTAAACCCCCACGTGCTGTGGCCCAACATACCAGGATGAAACCACTGCTTTGGTGTGCATGGGAGCCCAGGAGCAGCCGGGGGGGGGGGGGGAGGACAGAGCCCACGGGTTTATGGATTCGTTCTTTGTGAAGGGGTGCAAGTGAAGAGAAGAGTTCAAACCAGCACCCTCCAACGCTTGTTTTTCTTTCTTACTGGAGAAAATGCGTTTACGTGGACCACTGAGACCGGACCAAGGCCATCCCAACTGCTGTGCTGTCTGCTCTTAGGAGAGATGAGAGTATCCCTGCTCCTGTGGGGCAGTACCCCTGGCTGAGCCTCTCTGCTATCTAAAGGCACTGTTCAGAGCCTGGGATCCCCCTTACACCGGAGAGCTGCTTATTTCTTCTGAACCAAGCAGGTCCCGCAGTGCCTCGCTCCCTGAGGCACTTGAGTTCAGGCCTTACCAGCCGCCTCCAGACATAACATCTTTGGCCTTCACACTCGAGAGGAGGCTTTGAAGAGGCTCCGCCTCAGAGGGAACGCAGTCAGAGCGACTTAAACTTGTCTTAGGTCAATCCTTTATTTAACAGAGAGGGGAAAGAGGAAAAAAAAAAGAAACAAAACACGAGACAGCAATGGCTTTAAAAGCAAAAGGAGAGCAGCGTGCACGCTGAGCCCCCTGCGGTGCTGTTTGCACCAGGCTGGGTTGGCTGCTCTGGAGCCTTCCTGAGGACAAAAGCAGTTGCGATGTGCTTGAGAAACAAAACCACTCCTGTGGGATCTGGTTTATTTCAGAGGCCTCTTCGGGCTGGAAGGAAGGGGTGAGTGGGGTTCTCTTTCTGCAGTGAAGAGGAATCGTTGCCCTGTGTTTGCCTTTCTGTTTTTTCATCTCCACGTGGATGCCAGGGACCTGTTGATTTGCCTGTTGTTGAAGCTGGCATGCCCAGAGCTGCGTGGTGAGTGCCGTGGGATGCGCTGCAGTGCTCACGTGGACACGTTGCTTTTCAGTTGAGAAGCCATTGCTTGCAGCAGCCCGTTGTCTCACCGTGTGCCAGTGCTGCGCTCCCACCCCTGCCCTCTCTCCCACACTGGGGGTGTGTGCTGTTCCCTGTCCTCTGGATTTTCCTGGCCGTGTCTATAGACCTTGACCTGCTCTGTGTGGAGGCAGTGCTCCTTTTGCTGAAAGCAGCAGGCCGTGGGGCAGCGCTGCCGCCCGCCCCATAGCGCACAGCCGTGAGCTCCGTGACATCCAGCAGCCCCCCCGCCCTCAAATATCACTTGGGTGTTATTCCCATAAACCCATCATGGGCACAACCACTCTGTTCTCACAGCAGGAGCACGGGACACGATTTGGGGTTGGGCTGAAGTCCTGAATTTCTCCTTTTTTTTTTGGCTTGTTTTTTTGGCACTGTTAAACGTGGGGGAGCACTGAGGTGATGGGTGGTCACGAATCCGACCTGGCACGGGCTGGGGGCTGCGGGTGCTGAGGCGGCCCTGGGGTGAGCGTGGGGCTGCGTTCACTCTGCGGACAGCAGGTGCAGCCTCAGCCATGGCACTGCCTGGCAGCACAAACCGCTCCTGAGCGGGACCCACACTGCCCCTGGGTATGGAGCTGGGCTGTGGGGGTCATAGAGTGGGAAGGGAAAGCACAGTGCTGGGGAGGGGGAGGCTGCGGGGCTCCTCCGTGGGAGAAGGATGGGGGTGGGTTGGTGGGGGGAGCGGGGCTGTCTTGCTGCCTGCCCCAGCTTGTTGGGAAATGGCTGCAGGAGCAAGGAAGTCACAGTGATATGTATGAGCACAGTTTGCACTGCAGCACAGACTGTATGCTCATGGAAAGGTATTAGATGTTGATAGGAGGTCATGATGCTCCTAGGCCAAGTGACAAACAGCTCAAAGCGGACATGAACTGCTTCAGCTGAGCAACCCAAGCTGCCAAGACATCTATGGGAAACTTCTGTGATTGTTATTCACCCTGCTTTCAGTGAAGAAGGCTTCACAGGACTGCTGATAATTGTAACTATAGGTATTTTCAGAATAAGCTGTCCTTGGTAGTCTAGTCTGTTTAGCTTTCCTTTGGGCTCTGTGTTATGCGCTGGCCACGCTGATACGGCGCTCAGGGGAAAGCACACTGTGTGAACCATGAGAAAAGCAGAAGCAGGAGATGGTCTGTGGGAGTGGGAGAGGAAAAGTGCACTTTGAACAGGGGACGCCCTGCCAGCACTGCCTTTCACACCCGCCGCCGACGCATTCCTGTTTGGATTTCTTAGGATTAGGATGATATCCAGAGTTACCTCCCTCAGGATGGTTTCTCACTGCTGTTCATTGTTGGGAACTGCTTAAAGTTGTTTTTGCTCTGAGGCTCTCAGCCAATGATTGTGTGCCATTCTCTGTACGCCCCTGTCTTAAACACTATAAGAATAAGGCTGTCCGGGTAACAAAAAAAAAAGCCTGATCATTCATGTATTGAGTCCTGTCGTGCTCCCCGCCCGAGAGCAATCCACTCGGACCCTGATATCCGCAGCAATTGGCGCCCGAACAAACGGAGGATTGACTCGGAACCGGGCGGACGGAGAGCACCAGCGTCGCATTGCCGAGCTGGGGGGCGATTTCGCCTACACCGAGCACGAGGGGTCTGCACGGATCCGGAGGGCACGGAAGCGGAGCTCCTGCACATCCCAGAGTGGGCACTGCGCGCAGCGGTGGGACGCGGGTTGCAGTGCACCATGGAAGGACAGGTAGCCCTGCATTTTTTTCAGAGCTTCTTAGCAAAGCAGGAGGTAGATTCTAGCACTGTTAAGCAGGTGCCGGGGTTAATAGCCTTTAGTGAAGCAGAGGGATTGTTTGCTCGTTCAGACGGGTTCTTTGGGGACAAAGAGTGGCGCAGGCTCGGGGATATTCTCTGGTATAAGGTTATTAAAGGGGCAAAGAAATTGATGAAGCCATGGCGGAATGTAATAGATCGCATTAAGAAGTATAAAACAGAAAAACAGGTAGAGGCTCCGGCTTCACGCCAGCTGGAAGCCTCGGGTCCTGACGCAGGCCGCAATAAGCCCGGGGTCGACTATATACCAACACCCCACGTAGGCGGCCCTGTGCCAGTTCACCGTGGCGGTGCCTTGGGAGACGGGTCGGTAGCGGCCCCTCCCCAGGATGGCCTTTGCTTTGATGATGACGATGATGGGCCCGATTTGTTTCCACCGGACCCTGACGGCGGCAACAGCCAGGAGCCGGGAGCTGCACCCCCTCCCACCCCCCCCTCCATCCCCCCCTCCGCGCCTGTTGGCGGGGGATCTGGCTCCACAGTGGCTGCTTCGCCCCCCACTGTCGTTCGCGGCCCGCGCCCCTCGCGGCTAAACTGGTCGGCAGTGGCCAGAGAGGCTATGGGTGCCGGGGATATGGGGATGATGGAGGCGGTGAGTCAGGCATTCCCGGTCCTATATGAGCACGGCAATGATGGAGGCTGGCAGGGGGACTATGCCCCGATAGGTTGGAAAACCCTTTCCCAACTAAGAGCTACGGTCAATGATAGTGGCTTACACGGGGAGCCCACTAAACAGATATTAAATTATATTTGGGGGATTAGTGTGCTTGTTCCGGAGGATATCAAGGTGATAGTACGTATGATAATGAGCCAGTCAGAGCAGTTGTTATGGCAGGCCCATTGGCAGAGACTGAGCGAAATTAGTGCTAACACCCCGCGGGCTGACACCGACCCTCTGTTGGGAGTACTAGCCCAGCAATTAATGGGTGCGGGGCCATTCGCCACTCCCGGGATACAGATGCAAATGGGACCTGATGTGTGTTTAGAAGGTGTGCGGCTCACCGGGCAGGCAATGGAGATGGTTAAGATATCTGCACCAACTCCCTTATACATGTCCCTAAAGCAGGGCCTAAAGTGAGGAGTCTTTTGCCAGTTTTATAGATAGAGTAACAGATGCTATTGATCGAGCTGATGTTCCAGATTGGATGAAGCAGGCATTACTTCGTCAGTGCGCAATGGAGAACTGTAACTCCTCCACTAGATCCGTATTAATTACTCTTCCTATGGATGCTACTATTGAAATGATGTTAGAGCGCATGAGTAGGGTGCCCGTAGGACCACAGGCACTGCTGGTGGAAGCAGTGCGGGAGTTGGGGGGTAAGCTGCTAGAAGCACAGACTCAAGCCTTAGCCGCTTTAGCACCACTGACAGGGGGAAGGGGGCAGAAAGCTCAGAGACCGAGACGGAGCCAGAGTCTTAACTGTTTCCGATGCGGAAAGGCAGGACACATGAAAAGGGAGTGTAGGGCTAGGGTCTGGTGCGACAGCTGCAACTCCGCAACCCACAGCACCCTAGCGTGCCGCTCGTCGGGAAACTCCCAGCCAAGCACGAAGGGCCGTCGCGCGCTGACGACAGTGACGGCTCCAGTGGTCAGCTCCCCGGGGGGGGTACCCCCCTCTCCGAGCCAGCAGCACCTGATAACAGCCACCAGCATGCATTCACAAGGGCCTCCGACTTGCAACCGGCAACAAAAGAAGCCTCAGCTTGGACGTGGCAACCGCAGTAGACGTAACTCTCTTTGACAGCCGACCCACTCGGATACCTACAACAACTCGGGGACATTGGTTATACCTGGGACAACTGTGGGTGCTCTCCTGATTGGACGTTCTTCTACTGGACTTCGTGGAGTAACTGTTTTACCGGGACTTATCGATGCTGACTTTAATGGAACTGCACAAATAGTGCCATAGATGCAATTTCCACCTATTCAGATTCCAGCTTGCTCAGTTAGTGCCACTACTTGTCTTGACACAGGACTTGCAGCCGCTCACTTCGGCAGATCGACGTGAGAGTGGCTTTGGAGCCACCAGAGGACTGGTGCTACTTACAATGCCGATAAAATATTTTGGTCAAATCATCTCAACGCGGGCTGTCAACCACCGTGATCCATCTCTCCCTATAGACATCACCATCCTCAATGGACAAAGGCAACTGCTGGGTGCACTGACGCAGTGCAAAAAGAAAAAGGGGGAGAAAATAGACATCAGGGTCCTGGAATGGCTGTTCACAAGTCTGCAACCAAAGACAACGATTCAGCAGTGAATTGACGATCTCGTGGAATTAATTCAAAAAGGATGCCAGAGGATACTTAGTATGGCTGGAGAAGAACCGGGGACAATATATCTGCCCTTAAAGTGCGTGGACTTGGATCGGTATCTGCAGAACTCAGATGAACTGGCAGCAAGCCTGCTGACCTCGGGAGCTGCTTTGACAGCGCGCTGTCTTGCTTCTCCAGTATTGAAATGGATGACACAACAACACTGGCTGGTGATACCCAAATGAAGTAAAGTACCCATAAAAGACGCCATCGCAGTATTTACAGATGCTGGCCGAAAATCACGCAGGGCAGCTGTGACGTGGTACGAGGATCATCAGTGGAAGCACAAGACTCTACAAGCACAGCCCAGAGACTCTTCAAACTCTGGAACTGTCAGCTGTGGTGTGGGCCTTTATGGAATGGGCACGGAACCCTATTAACACAGTGTCAGATTCACTGTATGTAGTAGGCGAAGTAGAGAGAATAGAAGATGCCAGAATCAGGGAAGTTAAAAATCAGCGTCTCTTTGAATTACTAATCATGTTACAAAGGGCAATAACAATCAGGGATGAAAAGTATGCAGTTCTTCATATTAGAAGTCACAAATGGGCAGAAGGATTGGGCGAAGGGAATCAGAAAGCAGATGACTTGGTTGCCATGTCTGTTCCTATCAATAAATCAGTACAAGCCCGAGAGGCTCACAGTATCTTTCACCAGAATGCTAAGGGTCTGCAAAAGTTATATGGGATCAGTTTAAATGAGGCCAGGGGAATCGTGTGAACCTGCCCAACTTGTGCCGACCATGGTCCCGGACTAGAGTTAGGGGTCAGCCCCAAGGGCCTTGGTCCTCTAGAGATATGGCAGATGGATGGGACCCATTTTCATGAATTTGGCAGACTGAAATATGTGCATGTTACCATAGACACTTACAGTAAATTCATTTGGGCTACGGCCCAGGTTGGGAAAAAGGTATTGCATGTAACTCGACACTTGACAGTGTGTTTTGCTGTAATGGGACTTCCACAGGCAGTAAAAACAGACAATGGCCCCGCATATGCTAGCAAAAGTTTTCAACAATTCTGTAGTAAGTGGGGTGTACGACATGCTACTGGTATACCTAACTCTCTGACAGGACAAGCTGGAGTAGAAATGGCAAATCAGACACTCAAAAGGTGCATAAATAGACTCTCCAATGTGGTGGATATTCAGGAACGCCTATCCAGAGCACTCTTTGCAATTAATTATCTGTGTATTTTTGGGGAGAATGAGGAGATGCCTGCACAGATTCATGGGCAGGTGCCTTCCAAAAACAATGTCACGCCATTCTTTGTAAAATACCAAAATCCAAAAACAGGGATTTGGGAGGGTCCTGCAGAGATAAAATACATGGGAAGAGGATATATATGTGTGCTCACCTCCACAGGTCCCTTGTGGGTTCCAGCCAAATGGACCGAAGCAGCAGTGTCTGTTTCTGTTAATACTCCTGATTTGCCAGGTCAGGAGCCAGGCAGTCTCTCAAATATCACAACCAAATGACCTGTGGGTGACCTGGGTGAACAAGACAGGCCAGACTGATTTGCTTGAGCCTCCAGTCTGCCACAGAACCCTTCCAGACTGCTTAGTCGGAGCTCCGGGTTACAAAGTTGAGGACTTTATTGGGTTTCAGTTGCTGTTTCAGAACAAAGTGCATGTCTGATGCACCATATGAATGTCCTTCTACCATGGGATCCTCAGGAATTAAATCTATTAGGTTCCCAAGCAGTGGGGAGTGCCTCGGGGGGTTGGGGTCAGACATGTTTTTGGTCTGGACAATCACATCAAGGTTACAGCGCGCAGGTGCGGTTATTTGGTAAAGATTACTTGAGAAGTTGGACGTGCTGCCTAATTCTGTCCCATTCTCTAACTCAGCAGGATGGACGATGGTCTCTCCTAAAAATCAGAAAGTGTTTTCTGTGTTGTTTTTCTTTAACAGATAAGATAACTCAGTCATTTCATTGTATGCTTTATATGTATATTGTATATGATGAATATTGGTAAACTCACTCTTCCTATGAATACTTTTAAGATAATTGGGAGATAGTTTTGTGAGCAGTCAAGAGGCTAAAATTTAAAGGAATTATAGAGAATGGGGAGACTTATAAGGCAAGGAAAGAGGAGGTTCCCCTGAAGAATACGACTGCTGCTGAGAAGATCATACACCCCACTGCTCTAAGCAAAAGAGTAGGCGAGGGAGGCAGAGGCGTACAGCGGTGGGGCTATGAGAATGACCTCCGAGGTGAAATCACCTTGACCTTTGTCTCCTAACCTGGAAGGCCTCACGAAGCTATATTGAAAGTGCTCTCTGCATTAATTCAGATTGACCTCAAAAAAAACCAAAAAAAATCTTTTGGATCACAGTCAATCTATACATAGTCAACTGCAGTGGTTAAGGGATCGAACACAGAAAATACAGGTAGACAAAAATCCCTTCGATGATCAGTTAGGATCATTATTCGGGGGTCTTTCCCCACGGATTACAAGCCTTGTAAAGGAGAGTTTGCATTGGCTATTGCTTATTGTAATCATGCTTATTGTGCTTCGCATACTGTATAGCTGTATTATGAGGGGTACTGACAAGGCTATACAGAAAGCTATGCTCGTACAAAAAGAAAAAGGGGAATTGTTGGGAAATGGCTGCAGGAGCAGGGAAGTCACGGTGATATGTGCGAGCACAGTTTGCACTGCAGCACAGGCTATATGCTCATGGAAAGGTATTCGATGTTGATAGGAGGTCATGATGCTCCTAGGCCAAGTGACAAACAGCTCAAAGCGGACATGAACTTGTCATGGTTTTATGATTTTTGGTACTGGTATTCCACATCATAACATCATGTAGTGCATTTAGAGTTAAAGAGTTAATGCTCCAGCTCCGTGGATCATCGATAGTTCCAGGTATGCCTGTCTCAGAAGAGAAGAAGAACTCCATTCCCCAGAGGACTTTGCGATGCTTTGCGTTCTTACGTGTTTACGCTCAGAGGGAAAGATAAAAACTGTCTGCGGTCACGGGACTCTCTCTTTTTTTTGGGGGATCGACTCAGCAGTGGGTGCTCGCTGCCGTCCGCCTTCAGCGTTAGCGTAAGGCCTTCGGTTTATCGGACACTCTCTCTTGCTCATTTTATTTGATTTATTAGCTTTAATTCCAATTATATTGTATTATATTGTGTTATTTTGCTTTCCAATATCTTATTTAGTAAATTAGCTTTCCTCCTCAGATCGTTGCCGCTGTATTGTTCCTAGGCCCATCTCCCTTTTCCCTTCTCCCTTTCCCCCTTCCCCTTTCCTGGGGCGTGGGTCCGTGGGTCCCCCGCACCAATCGTCACGGAACCGGGCCGAACCTGCCCGTAAACCGTTGACAGAACTGCTTCAGCTGAGCAACCCAAGCTGCCAAGACATCTATGGGAAACTTCTGTGATTATGTTGTTCACCCTGCTTTCAGTGAAGAAGGCTTCACAGGACTGCTGATAATTGTAACTATAGGTATTTTCAGAATAAGCTGTCCTTGGTAGTCTAGTCTGTTTAGCTTTCCTTTGGGCTCTGTGTTATGCGCTGGCCACGCTGATACGGCGCTCAGGGGAAAGCACACTGTGTGAACCATGAGAAAAGCAGAAGCAGGAGATGGTCTGTGGGAGTGGGAGAGGAAAAGTGCACTTTGAACAGGGGACGCCCTGCCAGCACTGCCTTTCACACCCGCCACCGACGCATTCCTGTTTGGATTTCTTAGGATTAGGATGATATCCAGAGTTACCTCCCTCAGGATGGTTTCTCACTGCTGTTCATTGTTGGGAACTGCTTAAAGTTGTTTTTTCTCTGAGGCTCTCAGCCAATGATTGTGTGCCATTCTCTGTACGCCCCTGTCTTAAACACTATAAGAATAAGGCTGTCCGGGTAACAAAAAAAAAAGCCTGATCATTCATGTATTGAGTCCTGTCGTGCTCCCCGCCCGAGAGCAATCCACTCGGACCCTGATATCCGCAGCACCAGCTCTGCAACCTGCTTTTCCCTGCCAAGTCTATGACCAGCGCCTACGGGACTCAGCCCGTGCTGGGGATCCTTCCTGTGGCAGGAACGTCCCATCCTGGGCAAGGAGTACGGTAAGAGCCTGGGGGAGGGGAGGTGGCAGTGTGTCCGGCTGAGCCCCCCCCCCCCCCCCCCACTGTTTTCCTTCTGCTCTGCAGCGGCCACCCGCAGCCAGAGCAGTGGGGCATGGGAGGGCAGCCCGGGGTACATCCCTTTGCTGTCCCTCTGCTGCCCCCCTCCAGCACCCACGATGTCTGCAACTGGAGCCTCCTCCAGCACCAGCCCTCAGCCCCTCAGTGAGGGCACTGCTCCAGCTGCTGCTGTGCTGGGGGGGCCCTCTAACACAGATGTCCCGTGCAGCGCTGGTAGCACCACATCAGCTCTTTATTAATAAAAATAGCTGGGCCTCCCTGTGCCTGCACCCCTGGGGGGGCTGCCCTACGCAGTCCGAGGGTGGGGGCCTGGCTCCATCTGCCCCCGTAAGTCTGCTTTGCCCTCAGATTGGTGCTCGTGCAATGAGCTCACAGGCATGAAGTGTAGGGGGAGTGGGATGGAGCCCCACGGCCTGCGGGGGCTCCCTGGGGGGGGGGGGCTGGAAGCTACTCGGGCCCCCTCCCCCACCTCCTGGGGGTCCTGGAGCCGGTCCCATGGGCTGGTGGCCTGGTGACAGCCAGGTCCGTGTTGGCATCACGTCTTCTTGTGCCTGAGAGGGAATGCAGGGTGAGGGGATCCTGCTGGGCCAGGGCTGCAGGGGCTGCTGCCCCCCACTCACCGCTCTGGCCAAGCCCCCATGGCCGCCAGCTGCTGCTCCAGCTCCAGGATGCGCAGCCCGATGTACCCTGAGGTCAGCAGCAGGGCCACCATCCTGGGGACAGCACAGCGTCACACACCGCTGAGAAGGGACACAGGGCTGGGGGTGTGGGTGGCCCTCACCCAGGGACTCACAACAGCAGGCAGAGGATGATGATGGTGTTGAAGGCACATGGTCGCACGGTGCTCTGGGCTGGCGGTGCTATGTGGGGTCCCCCTGCCAGGACCAGATGGTGTTGGGGACAACAGTGCGGCTGAGACAAGTCCCGGCCCTGTGCTGCTCACATGGGTGCTGCGTGGCTCTGCTGAGGGCACTGCTCACCTCTGCCCAGAACTGGAGCATCCTCTGCCATCTCCTCCTCTTCTTCCTCATCCTCCTCTGCTCTGTTCAGCGTTGGGCTCAGCTCATCTGCATGTAACCGGGATCCATTCATTGAGTGCCACAGGCACGGGGTAACCCCAAGCAGAGAGGTCTATAGGGTGCTGATGGGGCTGTGGGGGATGGCTGCTCACCCTGCAGCTCCAGGAGGCCGTTGGGCTCTGGCGTGCTCTGCTCCAGGTCTGAGTGGCTCGAGGTCTGCAGGAGGACAGGGCCTGGTTGTAGGATCGGTGTGGGGGCTGGCAGAGGGCTGGGGCTTCTCAGCACCATCTTCCCACCCCAAAAAAAAAAAAAGCCCTTCCTGCGGCCGTGCAGTGCTGCTGCCACTGTTCCCTTACCAGGGATTTCTTAGGGTTTTGCTCGGTGCTGTGGTTGAGGGGGGAGGCTGGGGGGCTCCAGGCGTTGTCCTGCACAAGGAGAGCTGCAGTGGGGGGTACTGCACAGGGGGCACTGCACCCAGCTCCCACCCAGCGCAGTGCCTACCTGCAGGTGTCTGCAGAGCGATCTCAGCAGTTGGTAGGTGGCCTCACGCCGGCGCAGTGACACAAAGAGGAACTGTGGGCAGAGGGATGGGCGGTCGGCTCCCCCCGCGGCCCCAACCCCATAACCCCCTCCCCAAGCTCACCTTATCCCCCTGCGCCGTGCGGATGCTGAGCGCGTTGGGCACCAGCAGCGCTGTGTTGGTCTTCTTGAGGGCACAGACAGAAACCACCGGAATGACGACCTGCGGGGAGCAGGCATGTCAGACCCTGTGCCCCCACACCGCCCCGCACCCTCCCCGCGCCCCCACCTTGATGTCCCTGAGCAGCAGCGTGGCGTGGAAGCAGAGGTGCCCGGAGGAGATGTAGAGGCGGCCGTGGTAGGGCACCTCGCGCTGCCAGGCGCAGGGGAAGCAGGCCAGCAGCACCTCGCGCCCCGCGATCTCCTCAAAGGCTTTGTGGAAGGCAGCACGGCGCTTGCTGAGCTGTGGGGAAGGCAAAGCGTGGGGCTGAGCCCTGGCAACCCCTATACCGACCACAAAATGGGGATGGGGTCCCCCTCTCCTCGCCCTCAGCACTCACCGGGTTTGGGGATCCCGGCTGATCCGATGCCTCTGGGGTCTCGGTGCAGGTGGAGGGGTCATAGGTTCTGGATCTGGTGGGAGCCGCAGCTGCTGAGCTGTGGCCGTGTGAGGGCTTTGGCTCAGGGATGCGGCCCCGCAGGACATGGGGGTCACGACTCGGGGACACAGCACCCACCTGGTGAGCGTGGGGTGCGGGTCCTGCTGTGCTCTGCCCCTCTCCTCCAGGCTCTGCCACGGCTTATCCAGCACCGCCCTCCTGCTCCTCCGCAGCCTCCTCGACATGGAGCAGCCCGCTGTGCTGCGGGGGACAGGGACAGGTGAGCGGGCACGACAAAAGCACAGCCTACCCGGTCCCCAAGCCCTTCACCCACCCCATGCTCGCACAGCACTGGGGTTTGGCTGCTGTTATCCGTGGGTGATGGCGCGTGGGGTACTCCTTGTCCACGTGTCCCAAGAGGAGGACACTGCCTGTCCCCAGCAAACATCAGGGAGCTCAGCACCCTCCGATCAGCCACCAGGGCTCACTGCAAGGAGCAGCACGGCCATTCTGAGCCCTTTCAGAGCATCTCCGAGTGCTGCCTGCCCCCCTGCCCCGAGGTCTCTGGGGCCCCACAGGGCACTCCCTGCATGGCTGCCACCGTGGCCCCACTCCAGGAAGAACCGCGCCTCGGGCTCTCCCCATACAGCAACCACAGCCCTGGGGCTGGCAGACACGTCCCCTGGGTGGCCATGGCACCTCCAGCACCCATTTGCAGGCAGCGGGTGGCAGCTGCCGGGCCTCTCTGTGGCTCCCAAGGAGGTGGACACACAGGGGACCGAAGGGCAGAGAGCAAAATTCCTGCGCTGGGGCTGCTGCCCAGCCCAGGTGGTACCTGGTGGTGGGGAGAGTTGGGCGCTCCCGTCCCGTCCCGTCCCACTGAACCGTAGCCCTGTGCTCCCACGCTCTCCTTCAGCCCCAGCCCACAGCCGCCTCTTCCTCCTCCTCCTCCTCCTCCCGGCGAGGAAGGGCAGGCAGGCGGGGCTGGGACCGGCCGCAGCAGGTTTGCAGGGAGGTGTCGGGTGGGGCTGGACGGAACAAAAACCACCTGGGGGTGGAGGGGATGCAAAGGGCATCAGCGCCACGATGGCACGACCCAGACCCTGCGGGATCCCAGCGGGATGGCGGATACAGGACCCAGGTGGGATGCAGGAGGGATGCAGGATGCCCACCTTCCCCCTCCCTCGCCCCGCTCCCGTGCCCACAGCCAGAGATCCTCTACACACGGGGTCTGCCAGGTGTGCAAGCACCAGCACCACCGGCTGCCACCACTCTCACCTGCCCCTACTCCGTGGGGGAGTATCCCCCCCTCCCACAGAGGGGATGGCTGAGCCCTCTGCGTCCCCAGGACCCCAAACCAAGCTGCCAGCGCAGGGCCAGGCGGCCCCGAGGGTAGCGGGGCAGTCCCTTGGCCTTGCCCACGGGTGACTGGGGCATGTGTCGAGGCCGCCCTGCTCACCCTTGCTCCCTGCCCCGTGCTGACACAGCCCTGCGCTCAGCACCGCGCCGCAGGGAGCGGCCAGAATGCACTGCTGCAGCTCCCCGCGCTCCGCCTGCAGCCCAGCACCGCGGCACTGCATCCCCAGCTGCCCTGCGCACACACCGCGTCTCATCCTGGCCGTGTGCACACACTCCCCTTGCACAAACACGTGCGTGCACACACCCCGTTGCACACTCACCTCAGAGCCCCGTGCTCCCCAGGCCCCGCCCCTTTCCGTCTACGCCCCGCCCCTTTCCGTCTACGCCCCGCTCCCACGTGCTCCCTCCCTCCCGCCCATCCCGTCCCCACGTGCCCGCCACGTGCAGGGCCCACGCACCCCCACGGTGCCGCACCCTGGGTCTCTTGGTGCCCCCGTGCACGCCGATAGGTGTCCGGCGGGGCCCGGACCCTGAGCGCACCTCAGCCGCCCGCACCGGGCCCCACAGCAGTCACCACAGCGGTGTGTGGCGGCCGCTCTCCACCCGGAGCCGACTGAGGCAGCGCGGCCTTCAGCCCCAGGGTACATTCGAGGGCCGTGCGCTCCACTAAGGCCGTGTACCCGGGCTGCGGTGCGGCACAGCCGGGCAAGGAAGGCCCCCAGGCCCACGGCTGCACTTCTCCGGCCGCGGGAGCACCGCACCTTCGGGGAAGCAGCGCAGCCCCGCTCCGCCGCTGAGGGCTTGGGAGCACCAAGCGGCTACCAGCCCCCGCGAGGCAAGAAGCGCGCCCATTGGCTGCTGGGCCGCAAGGGGCAGGACAAGGCTCCTAGGAACCAATCGTCGCTCTCTAGCACTCCCGCGCGGCCGCCATTTTGTTTGCGGGCGCGGGCAGCAGGCGCCATTTTTGTTGAGGGCGGCCATCTTGCGGCCCGCCGTCCGTGCTCCGCACACAGACATCGCTCTGCGGGGACGGCAGCGCACCGTCCCCTTCCCCGCGTCACCCTGAGGTGGCTGCCGGGGCCCTGGCTCCGTGACGAGGGCCTGTACAGCTGTGGGGAGGCACAGCCCCTGGTCCTGCCAATCCCATACCGGAGCAGAGAGCCATCAATGGCATTTATTCAAGTTTAGAGGTGAGTTGTGTTTGTTCCTTCGTTTAAAAAGTGCTGTGTGTACACACTGACCTTACAAAGCGAGTTAGAACCAAGGGCCGGGCGCCCCGTCCAGCAACACGCCCGCAGCCCAGCCCTCCTCGGGTTACACTTGTGCAAACACACGGGGACAGCCTTTGCTGTGTCCCCAGGCCGAGCACGGGGGGGGGGATGAGGCCTGTGCCCAGCGACAGAGGGACAGAGCCTGCTGAGCCCACTGCCCCATCCTGCTGCCGTCCCCTTTTTTAGGGTCCCCCCAGGTGGGGCTCAGCAGTGCAGGCAGCACCGTGGCTGAGAACACTGCTCAGTTGACTGTGCTGCTCACGCTCCTGTCCTCCGTGCTCTCTGTTTCATGGTATTGGATCCCCGCGTCGTTCAGTCCCTGCAGGACAACATCATCTGTAGGGACAAGAGGGACAGGTCAGGAGCCTGTGCAGAGCTGGGTGAGCACCGCAGGCTGAGCTGCTCCTCCTGGACTCTGCCACCAATGTAACATTCAACAAGAACCTCACACGTGGGGGTCTTCGTGCTCCCTCCCCACTCAGGGTAGAAGGGGCCCTGGACACCCCACAGGTCAGAGACACAGCTGATACTAAGCCCTGGCTGCTGGCCCCCGGTTTGGTGAGGGGAACCCAGCCCTATATGTGGCCACCAGCAAGCACAGCACCCTTCTGCCCCCCAACACACACAGGTTCCCAAAGCAGGGGGCAGATCCTGCCAGCCACAGACACAGGAAGCATGCACAGCCCCAGCTCTGGGGCCACGAGCAGCAGAAGTGCAGGGAACTGCGCCTGCCCACGTGCCTACCATGAGGGTCGCCCTGCAGCTTCCCACTGCAACCGGGGCAATCTGGAAAGACACTTCTGCTTTAGCCCAGGCTGGAACCAGACACAGGGCTCCGTGTGCCCCCAGCCCCACGCCTGCCCCTCCCCCGTGCCCTCAGCCCCACAGCTGTACTCACGGAAGCGGACACGGATGGGCCAGATCATGATGCAGCACAGAAACAGGGTGGCAGCCATGGCAATGCCCCCCGTGACCAACACCATCACCCAGTGGTAGAAGTTGACGCAGGCAGGGCAGCAGAGCTCACTCCTGAAGGGAAAGGACAGGGCTCCACTTGGTGGTGGGGTACAGAGTGCCCTGGGGCTGCTGCCTCCATCCCACTGTCCAGCAGTGACCCTAAATCCTTGCCTCCAGGACTGGTTCACACCAGGACATGGGAGAGGAGTCCAGGGCAGCATCCTGGACTTTGAGAACCCCTTTGAGTTTCTGAGATGCAGCCATTTAAGACCAAAAAGAGAAGTCAGGAGGGGCTTTATGATAAATTAGAAATGGTTTCTACCAGTGTCTCTCGCCATGGCTGTAAGAGTGTGCTCCAAACTGGGGCTATTTGCTGCCAGGAGGTCTGGCTGCAGCTGTCCCTGTGTGCATTCCTACTCCACAGGGACACTTACGGGCACGGGTGCAGGTTCTGGATCAGCATCACAGCCAGGCCATTGGCCATCTTGTCCGTGAAGCTCATGGCCCCGTAGACAAACGCACTGCTGTGCTGCGAGGGGAGAGGAAGCCTCAGCCACACAGCCAGCACCGGGCACACAGCCCAGCAGGCCTGCAAGTGAGAGCCTTGTGCCCTCTCGTGGGCAGAGCCCAAATTACAGCAGAGCCCATAATACATCAGATCGTGGGCACAGGGGATGGGCTGCTGCACAGACGTACCGTGTTGGTCCCAATGAGGTCAGCCGTCATGGAGAGCGACGTGACCAGGATGGTGGCGGAGCCGGCCCCGAGCAGCACGGCCACCCCGTAGATCTCTGCTCCCATCTCCCTGGTCAGGGCCACCCAGGAGGCGAAGGCCAGGATCACCAGGATGCCCACAAAGTATGTCAGCTGCTCCAGGCCGGTGAGGGGACAGGCAGAGGGACAAGACAGAGCTCAGTGCTCCAGCCCCAGGTGACACCCCATGAGGAGGGCAGCAGGGCCACCACTCCCCGTGTCTCTCAGGGACAGCCCTGGTTCACAGCTGATTTAGGAGTCCCCAGACAGCAGGGGCCTTGCAGTGACCCAGCTGGCTTTGCAGCCTAAGGGTGGGGAGCCAGCTAGGGAGCTGCAGGGGGCAAGATGTCTAGGGTTTGCTCCAGGACACTTGCTCCAGTGCAGAAGGGAATGTTGTAGACTCTCACACCCCAAGCATGGCTCAGCCAAGCCCACCCTTTGCCCCTCCTCAGCACCCCAGGGCTCTCCCAGCCTGACCAGGGCTGCACAGGACACACTGACTCTAGACCAGCATCACTTTCTCAGACCTCTGCACCTTCAGGTGTGCAGGACGGGCCCCTCACCCTGCCCCAGTGCTGTAGCAGGAGGTCCCTGCTCTGCAGCCAGGCTCACATGTGCCACGTGCTCTGCTCATTTGTGGCTTCAGGACTTGGCTTTTCTGCCCAGCCCTAGGCTCAGGAGCAGGTTGTTGCATGCTGCCCTGGGTCTGATTCAAACCACTCCACGCCCCTAGGACTCACATTTCGACCTATCCACTTATTCACAGGCTTCATGAGGAAGGAGGAGAGGAAGCCGCTGATGTACATCACCAGGGGGATGGTGGCAATGTATTTCTACAAGAGAAAAGCACAGGGAGATCAGCTCCAGACTGCGAGCACAGGACCCCTGTCCAGGCAACCTCGAGGAGCAGGCAGGAACATGCCCCACACCCACCTTGGGCAGCAGCAGCGAGTTGGTCAGGTACATGGCGATGTAGGTCTGGGACAGGTTGACGATCAGCCGCGTGGCCATGTAGAGCACTGCCACCTGCACAGGGACAGAGGCAGCAGCTCAGCCTGTGCTGAGTGGAGAAGGTGGAGAAGGCTGGCACTGCCGTGCTCTGTCTGCTCTTACCTGGTAGAAGGAAGGCTCCAGCAGCCAGTCCTTCCAGACCAGCAGCAAGCGCGGGGACCTCGTGGACTCCTTCTGCAGCAGGGGTGTGCTCTCCTGGGGCTGCGGCACGGAGCCCAGCGGGTACAGCTTCTCTTTGGTGCCCAGGTGGAAGATGAGGGAAAACACAGCCCCCAGCCCCACCACAATGAGGGACAGATTCTGGAGGAGGAAGAGTGGGGTAAGTGTGGCCTGCCCACCATCCACCGCCTGGAGTCTGAAAAACCCAGGGAGTGTTGACACAGCCCCTAAGCAGTGCAGCAGAGGTTGCTCTGGGGCACTGCCACTTCAGTCTTTCCAGTACCTTCCAGTTTAGCTACATCCCACCCAGGGAAGAAAGGACCCCAGGGGCTGAGCTTTGCCACATACCCGGAACACGGGGACATCCTGGATGCCCAGGTGCTCTGTGCGCTCAGGCTGGTCCACCTGCAGGTTCAGCAGCAGCCAGGCCAGGCCATACACAGTGATGTTGGCCATGACGGTGAAGGCATACCTGGGGGGAGATGGCACATCAGGGTGATGCTGAGGGACACACACAGCTTCATCTGCAGCTGGGACATTTCCATCCAAGGCTGCACTACAAACCAGGTGTGCTACAGGCAGCTTGGTACCACAGCATCATTCCAACATGGTGGGACAAGTGAGTGCTGGCCACACATTAACCTTACCAGTGTCCCTCCCAGCATCCCCAGTGGAAGCCTTGAGGCAGGGCCAGGAGGAAACCAAGTTCTCTTGGGTCACTGTGCTCAGCCTGTCGTCCCCAAGCCACCTGACCCAGCATCCCACACCAGACCTCTTGTCCCCAGGGCTACCCGCAGCCTTCCAGCATGGCTGTGCTGCTGTGCCTGCTCGCCTGATGGAAGGGGAACTTCCTCCTACTGGGGCAGATAACCAAACCTTGCTCCAGCTGATAAACTCTATTTCCCACAGCCTGATCCTGCCAGATAAGCATGGGTTGCACACATTGCCCCAGGGCCACTGCCAGCACAGGGCAGTGCCCCAGCCCTGCCTCACCTGGGGACACATCGTTCCCCCAGGAGCATCACCCTCCAGTCCCAAAGTGGCTGATGATGGCACAGTGACAACTCTGTCACCAGCATCCCTGGCACCCAAAGGATTATGCCAGGAAGATCTGCATCACCTGAAAGCTGTGAGTTCCACCTTCTCATGGTCACTGGTCACCAGCTCAGGGATGAGGGAGAGGTGAGAGATCTGCGTGGCCGCCCAGCCAAACTGGAAGATGATGATGAAGGGGAGGTAGTAGATGAAGGCCGCCCACTGAGGAGTGCCCTCCTTGCAGCCCAGGCAGGGGTTGAAGATGAAGGGGAAGGAGATGAGGACGCAGGTGGTACCTGAGAAGAGAGGGGAGCAGTGAGCTTCCCTGGGACCGGATGCTTGCAGCAGCTCGGCCAGGTCCTGCCCTGGGGCTGGGGAGTGAAGTCAGCTCCTCCTGGATGCAGATAACCACCCAAGGACACGTGCCACCCCACTGCCTGCCCCGGGGTGATAAGGGCCAGGACAGCTCCAGCTCCGCAGGCATAAGGCTGCCCTGTGTGTCCCCCTGTCCCTCCTCCTGCAGGGCTGGAGTCATGCAGAGCGGTGGCCAGCGGTATCTCCAGCACACGGATCGGGAGTGGGTCTGTCCCCACGCCAGCATCAGACGCTGCTCTGCTGGGAAGGTCCCAGCTGAGTCAGTGACACCAGAGCCCACAAGCAGCAGGGATGCCTGCGTGGGGCAGGCAAGGACAAGCTGGCTTCTCCACAAGGCTGAAGATCAAATCCGCCAGGAGCTGAGCCCCAGGTGCGGTGCTTTGTCCTTCACTTCACCCTTCCTGCAGCCATCCCACAGAGCCAGGCTCCTCCAGCACAGCCACAGCCCCATGTGGCACAGCTGCAGAGCAGTGCTGGGGGCCCTGCTCCCCCCAGCGGGACCACCACAGCCTCTCCAGCTCCCACTCCAGCCCTGAACACCAGGTCCTCGCAGGGCACAGCTTCTGTGGAGCATCACCACATCAGCCCCACTCGGCGCTGCCGATAGCATCTCGTGGTATCTCGCCCCCAAGGCTGAGGTTTCACAACATTTCCTCTGACCTGAGCATGGTTGCTGCTAGACAGGCTGCTGTCTCCCGCAGGAGCAGCACCTCACCGTGGTGAGACGGAGCCCCCAACCCTTGTGGGATGTGATTCAGGAGTTCCCCTTCACTGCACCCGCACAGAGCGGGGCTGCCCGTGCTGCCAGGACACGCCACGCTGGTCACTTCCCCAAACCCAGGACACAGACCTCGCGGATGCAGCGCAGGGAGTCAGGCAGGCTGTAAACTCCCTCGCTTCAGTTTTGGGATCCCAACCCGAGCGGGCTGTGGGCAGGCCAGCTGCCCTATCAGCCTGCTGCTGGGTTGCACAGAGATAAGTTTGGCATCAAGATAACAGCACCCACAGCACAACCGTCCTCTCCCTGCACAGATGTGCTGCAAGCGAGTTCCAGCGTTACGGGAGGAAGCACCGCGGTCCCTATCTCTGCCCGATGGGATTTCTTCACTCTCATCACCAGCTCAGCCCTGTGGGCTCCCACACGTGTCACAGCCCCATGCCCACACTGCCTCTGGGCCCCACGGAGGACCATGTTTTCACCCCAAGGACAACGATGCAGGATGAGCTCCGTGAGCACCTCACGCAGACCCAGCTCCTCCCTGTCCCCGTGGGGAGCTGAGCCCTCACCTCATGCAGGGACAGGGGCAGAGAGGACCCCACGTGCTCCCCACAGGATCAGCCCCACAGAGGGAAGGATGCTGCACCCCACAGTCCCGGCTGCTCCGGGGGTTCCCACTCGTAGGCCTCGGGTAAATCCCCACACATACAGGAAAGCCCAGATTTCACTTCAGGACCCCTTCCCACTCTCACCCCCACCCCTGCTGCCACCCCCACGAGGGGCACGCTGCCCACTGCACAGACACGGGGATGTGACACCCCAGTGCCACGCAGCGGGGCACCGCTCCTTCCGCCCCAAGAAGTCACCTCTATGATGCCGCGGGGCCGGGGGGGCTCAGAGGCAGCGCAGTCACTCACCCTCCAGATCAGAAACCCCCCGCCTCATCGACAGTCCGCGACACCCCCACTGCCCCCCCGCAGCCCGGCTCTCACCCGCCAGGTGCCAGGACTTCCTCCTCCCGTAGCGCCCGCAGCCAGCCGAGCGGTCAGCCTCGTATCCGAGCAGCGGCGTGCACAGCCCGTCGGCCACCTGCCCGGCCAGCAGCAGCCCCCCCGCCAGCCCGTGGCTGTAGCCCAGCACGGCGTGCAGGTAGAGCAGCAGGTACGTGAACCAGAGCGACGCGCACAGATCGTTCAGGAAATGCCCGGCCGCGAAACTCAACCGCGCCCGCAGCGGCAGCACTGCCCCCGGCGCGGGCTCCGCCATGGCGCGCCGCCGCCCCGCAGCCCGCTTATAGCGCCCGCTTATAGCGCCCGCCGGGCCGGGCCGGGCAGTGCGGGGCGGGGCGGGGGCGGGACGCGGTCTGCGCGGGGCTGGGAGCGCGGCCTGCCGGGCTGCTCGTGGCCCCCGGGCAGCCGGAGAGCTGCGTGTCCCCCTCCCCCACTCCCGTCCCGACCGCGGGTGGAAGTGCGCTTCCGTAGGGAAGGAGTAGCGCCGCTGTGCGTGACACTGCGGTGGGAGTGCACCCCCCCCCATCCCACCTGCACTGGGCAGCGTGACCGTGAGTTGGCGTGCCTGTGCCCGGGGGTGTGATGGGGGGGGGGGGGACGATTTCTGGGCGCTGGGACAGTTCAAAGCTCCGTTTCAAGTGGTGGTTCTGATTGCAGAACCGCGGAGCTCCGGTCACACCCGCGCTGCCCACGGGCACGCTGTGATCTCGGGTGGGTGCCGATGGCTGCGGGCGCTGCTGGGTGCAGCGGGGTCCCTGCTCCTACGTGGGGGGCACCGCGGGGCTGCGGGCTCTGGGTCTGTGTGCTTTTGGGGACCCCAGATGCGACCTCCCTTCACCCCGCGGAGGGGGGTGCCAAGGACACCCTGATGTGGCCACGGGATCGGCGCGTTGGCAGCAAATGAGACGCTGAGCCGCGGGGCCGGGATGCTCCGGATAAACAATTTTCATTGGTATAAGGTCTTGTGATTCTCGTGGCAGCTCAGGCTGCGAGGGCCGGGGCCCTGCGTCACCCCCAGCTCTGTCCCCGCTGTCATGTGAGGACGCGGCGGTGACTCAGGGAGGAAGTGAAAATCGGAACGGGAGTTTGGGGTGGCCCCAGGTGGGTCCCAGTCCCACAGCTGGGAGCCGCCTGTGTCCCCCCCCATGCCGGCACCCCCTGGCTCTGCACATTGGGTGCCCTGGATTTGTGTTGGGCACCGCGTGCTGTGGGGTTCAGGTCTTGGACGCCCTGGGCGTCAGACAAATGGGGGTCCGTCAGTTTGGGTGTGGGGTGCCTCGTGCGTCGTGTGCTCCTGGGCATGGTGAGCCCTGGGCATCGTGCACCTCAGTGTTCGTGTGCTCTGGGCACGGTGTGCCCTAAGCCTTGCTCAATGTGGGGTTTGGGACTCCTGCACCCTGGGTATCAGGAGCACCCCTCGGGCATCCTGTGCACCCTGGGAGTCGGGCACATTGGACAGCTGTGCTCCGGGCGCTGCGTGTTCTGCCATCAGAAATCCTGCGCTGTGGGTTTGGGGCACGTTGGGCATCGCATGCCCTGGGATTCCTGCGCCCTGTGCACTGGGTAACTTGGTCGTCGTGTGCTCTGGGCGTCAGACACCTCAGACACCGCATTCCCCGAGCTTTATGCACCCAGGTCACGGCAAACCTTTGGGCACTCTCACCCTGGGCATCCCACGCTCTGCACCGCACACTGTGAGCGCTGTACTGGGACTGTGCACCCCTCAGCCCTGCGCCTGCTGTTCCCGCAGTGCTGCTCGCCCCACGCACTGTGTGGTCGGTAATGGGGTCCCCCTGAGTGGGAGTGTTGGGTCTCTGGCAGTACTGTGGGTGGGTGCTGGGGTCACCGGGACCAGGATGGAGGTATTGTGGCCAGTGGGAGCACAAGGAGGGGAGGGGTCTGTGGTCAATGGGAGGAGTATGGGGGGTACCTGGGGTTCCTGTGACACCCCCGGGGGGGGTGCTGGGCGCTCGTGTCCGGGGTGGACACTGAGGGCACTGGAGGCGAGGCGTTAGTGGTGGGCCCGATGTTTTGCCATTGCCTTTTTAAGGTGCTGTACTCCCTGCACTTCCGTATCTGCACGCCGCTTTCTGATTGGCTGGGCGGCCGGCCGCGCGCGCCGATATTAACGCACGTAACGTAGGCTTCCCCTATGGCCACGCCCCATCACTGCCGCTTCCTGTGACGTCAGACAGCTGCAGCCAATCGGCGAGAGGCCGCGCGCTCCACGGCAGGGCGCAGGAACCAATCGGGAGAGCCGAAGCGGGGTCCTTATTTACATAATAATAGCGGGGCGGGGCCGGGTGAGGAAGGGCGGTTGAGGGGGTCCGGTGGTGCTTGGGAGGTGGGGGCGGGGGACCCCAACATGGGAGTGGGGGGCTCGGGCAGGTGGGGGCTGGGAGGGGAGGGGTAGGGCGAGGGAGCCTTGTCTGGGGGCTGGGGGAGAGCTGGGAGTGCTGTGGGGCCGGGGGGTTCAGAGGTGGGGCTCGGGGGCCTGGGAGCAATAGGGGGTGGGAGGGGTCCCGGGGAGGGGATCTTGGGGGGGGAGGGGATAAAGGGTTCTTGGAGTTGGGCAATGGGGGTGAATGGGGGCCCCTGTGTGTGGGGGGGGACTGGTTGGTGTGAATGGGGGTCCATGAGGAAGGGAAGAGGGGAAGCGTTGGGGAAGAATGGGGGCCCCTGGGGGGGAACTGCTGGGGGTGAGTGGGGGTCCTGAAGGGGGGGCTGATGGGGGGAGTGGGTGTCCCAAGGGGAAGGTTTCTGGGAGCGAATGATGGTCCCAGCGTTGAACTGCTGGAGGTGAATGGGTGCCCCGGGGGGCTTTGGGTTCTGGAGGTCGGGGTGGGATGGCTGTGGGGATTTGGGAGCTGGGGGGGTTGCTTGGCCACGGTGGGGCTTGGCTGGGAGCTGTGGTTTCAGTGGCCTCCAGGGACCCCAAGTGATGTCTGCGGGTTCATCCCTCAGGGTCTGACTCCAAGAGACGCCGGCAGCCCATGGCCCACAGCGCAAAGCAGCCGCCTGCAGTGATGCTGTAAGTGCCCCTGCAGAGCCACCCCCAGCTGCAGAGCTGACCTGCCCCCTGCCCCTGCCCACCTCGGGGCCCTCCCCATAGGGCCCGGTGTAAAATAACACACCTGGTGGGATTCAGATCATCAGGCTCTCCATTCATTTTGGATGCACAGCACCACACCCTGACTGTCACCCACCAGATGTCAGCTGTGCAGGGTGGCCGTGCCCCAGGGGCTGTGGTGTGAGCAGGACCCTGCCTGGAACACACTGCCTTCCCAAAGCGTCCTCCGGCACGACAGGAATCTGGGGGAGGCTGAGCCTGGCGGCTCCCAGCACATTCCACACTGTAACTGTAGGTTCACTGGGGCTGATAATGAAGAGCTGAGGCCTCCCAGAGCCCTGAGACACACAGAGTTCGTACACCATCCCATAAGCTTCTTGGGAGCAGTCGGCCCAGTGCCTCTGTCCCATGCAGAGAGGCCCTCACCAGAGCAATGGCTAATTATACCTCCTATAGGATGGCCCAATAGGTTCTGTGCAGGGCTGGATCCACACCAAGCGTGTGGTGTGACTGAGGATGCCACGAAGCATGGGGCCAACCCAGATCCATCCAGCCCTTAGCATGCATCCACATCTCTCCCTCGCGGGGGTTGTGCTGACCCTGTGCTGCCTCGTGTATCCTGTGACTTTGATGAAAGTGCCAATTAACGATGTTTGCACGGAAAAGCGATGCCCTTCACAGTTCCCCCCCCCCTTCCAGCTGTGGTGTGGTTGGGTGTGTGATTGTCAGGGTCGCTGTGTCTGGGCGGCGTGTCCCATGCTGCTGCCAGATCAAAAGGACAGCGGTGCCACAGGAAGGAGCCGGGGAGAATTGATGCCTCAGGAGATGCTGTGGTGTGGGCAGCGCTGCTCAGCGCGGTCCTGTGGGGCTGCTGGGCCGTGCAGGGATGGGAGCTGGGGTCGGGTTGGCTGGGGATGTTGCAGAGGAACGCGGTGGTCCCGCAGCCCTTTCTGATGGTCGTTCTCTGTCGGCAGGCACAGCACAGGCAAGGCTCAGCATGGCAACTTCCTGGTGCCCATCAAACAGGAGAAGGGAGAGGTGTCCCGTGCCAGCGGCGAGAAGCCACACGGTGAGGAGGAGGTGAGCAGTGGTCTCTGAGGTCCCCTCCTGCACAAAACCATCCTGCTCCATCCTGGAGCTGGGGCTGTCCCTCAGCTCGCCCCTGGCCAGGACTGCTGCTTGGAGCACAGGGTCCCACACTCCCACCAACGCCCCCTTGTCCTTTTATTGTCCTTTCACATCCCTGGGCCATCAGCCAGTGAAGAAGAGGGGCTGGCCTAAGGGCAAGAAGAGGAAGAAGATCCTTCCCAACGGCCCCAAGGCCCCGGTGACGGGCTACGTGCGATTCCTGAACGAGCGGCGCGAGCAGATCCGCACGCAGCACCCCGACCTGCCCTTCCCAGAGATCACCAAGATGCTGGGGGCTGAGTGGAGCAAGCTGCAGCTCTCAGAGAAGCAGGTACCAGGAGTGCCCCCAGGGCAGTGCTCTCCATGGGGTCTCTGGGAGTTCACCCCTCTGTTGGGAGTGACCGTATCCCATGTCGGTGTGTTTGGAAGCTGAGATCTTTGTGCATGTGGGGTCTGGGCGCCAAAGTGTTTGCTGGGAGCCTGTCCCAGTGCTGCTGGGCCTCGAGGAGTGGGGTGGGGTCACCCTGGGAGCTGCTGCGGGGCTGGGCTGAGCCAGGCTGTGTTGCTGTGGCCGTAGCGCTATCTGGACGAAGCGGAGCGGGAGAAGCAGCAGTACATGAAGGAGCTCCGGGAGTACCAGCAGTCAGAAGCCTACAAGATGTGCACGGAGAAAATCCAGGAGAAAAAGATCAAAAAAGGTGCGCTGTGTTGGTGCCCTTAGCTCGGGATGCAGCCCGGTGCTGCTGGGGGGGATCCTGGGGGTAACCCCCTTCCTTCTTTGCAGAGGACGCCGGCTCTGCGGCAGCGAACGCCATGCTGAACGGGCACCCACACAAGGTGAGATGTGGGGGCTGTGTGGGGAAACTGAGGCATGCAGTGCTGCTGGGTTTGGGACAGGAGAGGAGGGACTGCTCCCAGCACGGGCTCCAGGGCTGCAATTCCCACTGAAACAGAGCCTGGAGCTGCAGGAGGCACAGCCTTCCCCTCCCGGCCACCTCCCTGCCCTCAGGGTGGGGGCATGGGATGGCACACGGGGTCCCATTGTCTGCCCCATCCCCTCCCATCCCCCAGGCCGGTGAGTGCAGCGACGCCTTCTCCACGTTTGACGTTCCCATCTTCACAGAGGAGTTCTTGGACCAAAACAAAGGTGAGGGGCCGGGGAAGGGCCTGAGGTTGGGGTGGGGGTCACTGAGCCCCTCTGATCCCACTCCGTCCCCACAGCCCGGGAGGCCGAGCTGCGGCGCCTGCGGAAGATGAACACGGAGTTTGAGGAGCAGAATGCCATCCTGCAGAAGCACACGGAGAGCATGAACTGTGCCAAGGAGAAGCTGGAGCAGGAGCTGGCGCAGGAGGAGAGGCAGACGCTGGCCCTGCAGCAGCAGCTGCAGTCGGTGCGGCAGGCACTCACCACCAGCTTCGCCTCCCTCCCCATCCCTGGTGAGCGTGGGGCAGCCTGCAGGGACCACAGAGGGGACATCAGTGGGGCAGAGATGGGCGCCCATGAGGTGGGAGGAAGACCCTGGAGCACTTTGGGGTGGGATGAGCAGGGAGCTTGTCTGTGGATGCACTGCTGTGCGGGGCAGGTGTTGCCCAAATCCTTTTGTTCCTGGGTGCACCTCACTGCACGTCCCGCTACCGCAGGAGGTGGGACCCCTCGGTCGGGGGCTGACCCCAGTTTGGATGGGGGCTTACTGAGCTGCTGCCCTGCAGGCACTGGGGAAACGCCGACGCTGAGCACTCTGGACTTCTACATGGCCAAACTGCACAGCGCCATCGAGAGCAACCCGCTGCAGCACGAGAAGCTGGTGGTCCGCATCAAGGAGATCCTGTCCCGCATAGCCAGGTGGGCCCCGAGGGCCGGGGGGGTGCAGGGAGGGTTTGGGGCGTCCCCCCATCGCGGTGGGACAGGAAGGCAGAGCTCCTCCTAATGTGGCATTGTGTTCCTCCCACTGCAGTGAACATTTGTGAAAGAGGACCAATCCCTGCGGGGGCCCGGGGGCAGCTGGACCGCGGCTCTGTCCCTTGGAGCTCATGCAAGGGACAGCCCCCGCTGGGGGTCCAGCTGCACCCCTGCACCTCGGGGTGGCCCCGACCCCACAGTGGTGACACCTGAGGACCTCGAGCTTCTGCGGCCCGGCACGAGCATCTCCTGCCCTCACCCGGGGCGTCTCTAGGCCGTGGCTGCTTTATTTAATCCTCCCCCTTCCCTTCGCTGCTGCCCGTGGGTGCCTTCAGCTCCGTGCCCCCTCCTCCTCCTCCTCCGTGCTATGGGACCAGGCAGGGCAGCTCCTCCCTCCTCGTGCTGGGGAGGAGTGGGGCTCAACCCCTCCCTGCCCTCGTGGGACCATTGTGACAGCGGCCACGCTGTGCTGCCCGTCACTGATCTCACACTGTGTAATTAGAGAGTGTCTTATTTTCTTATTAGCACTACGTGGGTCCTTCCCCAGGTTTAACCCGGGGCAGAGGTCCGGTGCCCTTCCTCTCACCTTCAAGGTCGGTGTTCTTTCTGTAGAGAGCTCTCCTGGTGGCCGTCCCGTGGCGGCTGCTTGGCTCGGGACGGAGATGGGGGGGAATAAATTTGGAAACAAAACCAACGACGTTTTGGAGTTTATGCTCAGCGTGGGCACTCCGGTGCCCTTCATCCTCATTTCCCATCCCCATCCTTTATCCTGGTGTCCCCCTGTCCTTTATCCTCGTGTCTTTGGCTCACTGCCCCACATTGCCCCACAGCTCGGAGGCTGATAGCCCTGAGCCGGGACGCGGCCGTTGCTCCGCTCACCCGATCTCCGGGGCCGACCCGTTGTTGGGGATCGGGTTCCCGGCCCCGGGATCACTTTACGGGCGCTCCGTGAGCGGCGCCCATCCATAATTCAGCGCCGGCACAGAGATGCAGCGGGCGGGCAGGCGCGGCAGGCAGGCCCGGGAGGACGGCCCCATGGAGAACGGCGTGGGGCAGGAGCCGGGGGTCCCCGAGCCGCCCCCCACAGAGGGCAGCTCTGCCCCACGGCCGCCCCGTGCCCGCCCTCGCCTGGTGTTCCGCACGCAGTTGGCCCACGGAAGCCCCACGGGGCGCATTGAGGGCTTCACCAACGTGAAGGAGCTGTACGGGAAGATCGCCGAGGTGTTCGGCATCTCTCCCACCGAGGTGAGGGGACGGGGTGTGGGGGACGCCGGTGCCGGGGCTGTCCCCAGCGGCGGTGACGGGGCGCTGGGGGCAGATCCTGTTTTGCACGCTCAACACGCACAAAGTGGACATGCAGAAGCTGCTGGGGGGGCAGATCGGGCTGGAGGATTTCATCTTCGCCCACGTCCGCGGCGAAACGAAGGAGGTGGAGGTGACCAAGACCGAGGACGCGCTGGGGCTCACCATCACCGACAACGGCGCTGGCTACGCCTTCATCAAGGTGAGGTGTGGGGCCGAGGGCTCCACGGGTCTGCCCTGTCCCATGGGTGCTCACCTGCACCGTGCGTTTTGGGGCCTCCCTGCCTCACCCCAAAGGAAATCAGTGTGCGGAAGGGTGGGGTGGAGGTGTCACTGTGTGCCCCCCCCCCCCCCCCCAAGCGAATCAAGGAGGGCAGCATCATCAACCGCATCCAGACGGTGTGTGTGGGAGACAGCATCGAGGCCATCAACGACCACACCATCGTGGGCTGCCGGCACTACGAGGTGGCCCGCATGCTGCGCGAGCTGCCCCGCGCCCAACCCTTCACCCTGCGCCTGGTGCAGCCCAAAAAGGCCTTCGGTGAGTGGGGAGGGGGCTGCTAGGCCTGGAGTCCCCCGGGAGGGGGAGGGGCACATCCCCACACGTGCCTGCACAGTCCGAGCTGCCTCCGCAACTGCCCTCAGTTGGCTGTGTGCTCTGCCCTGTGCTCCCATTAGCACCCCATGCACACGTGCGTCTCATCCTTCCCCTGTGGGCATCCCCCCATGGATTGCCCCACAGTGCCCTCCTTGTGTGTGCCCCATAGCATCTGGGAAGGCCTTGGACCTCCGTCCTTGGGTGTGAGAATGTCTTTGGGCCATCTTTGGGTCTCCAGCTTTGTCTGTTCTTAGCCATCCTTGGCCACCCATAGTTGGATACTCTTACTTCTCCCTCGACGTCCGCTGTTGGATGTCCATCACCATCCTTGGAAGTCCATCGTTGTCTGTTATGGGCCATCCTTGGAAGCCCACCCATACCCACTCTTGCTCATCCTTGGGTGCCCATCACTGCGTTGCTCTTGGTTATCCTTGGATGTCCGTCATTGGATGGACATTCATCACTGTTGGACATTCCTGGTCATCCCCATCACCCCTACCCCCTCTTCCTGGACTCCCACCCCACCGTGGGGCACAGACATGATTGGGCAGAGGACGCGGAGCAGCACTAAGTGCTCCCCCGAAGGCCGAGTGTCCAGCGGGAAGGAGACGCTGCGGCTGCGTGCGCAGGGCCTGGCCACGCTGCAGGAGGGGGTAAGACATCCCCAGCCCCCCCTGCACCAGCCCGAGGGCGGACGTGCCTCACCGGGTGACCCCAGCTTTGGCATCCCACTCCCACTCGCAGCCCAGCGCCGTGGAGGAAGAGGCTGCACACCGCGTGGATGACCTGCTGGAGAGCTACATGGGCATCCGCGACTGCGAGCTGGGTGAGTGCTGCTCCGTGCCCCCTCCCCCCAGGCCCTGCACCCACCTCCCGCCCTGAGCACACTCCTCCTGCAGCTGTGACCATGGTGGAGATGGCGAGGAGCAGCCCAGCTGCCCCCGCGCTCGCCTGCGCCCTCGACTCAGTGCTGGGAGAGTTCGCCTTCCCCCAGGAGTTCGTGGCAGAGGTGTGGGCAGCCGTCTGCGGTCCCCGTGGTGGGCAGGAGTAGCTGGGGGGGACGGCTGTGTCCCCCCCTCTGTGTTACCCACCTTGAGGGGGTGGTGCTGCTGGGGGTCCCCACCCGGCAGCCCTTGAGTGCACAGACTGGAGCTGTGGGGCTGCTGTGGGTGCCCGTGCCCCCCGCACCCCGTGGGGCACACAGTGCTGCACAAGCTGTGCTTTTATTGGGGGCTCACAGAGCAGGATGGGGAGTGGGGGTGGGGGAGGGAACAACTCCACGCCCACCCCATCGGGGACCCCATCCCTTCCCACTGCGCTCAGCTCCCGCAGCTGCAAGGTGAAAAACAACAATAATAATAATAATAAACCAAAACCGAACAAAACCGCCATCGTCACTGGGTCGCACAGAACCCCATCCCACATTGGGGATGGGGGAGGTGCGGGGAGGGGGGGGGGGGGGTCCCACTACTGCAGCCGCCCCTCCTGGGTGAGCTTGCGGCGCAGGGAGGGGTTGAGGACGGGGTAGAGGGAGAGCAGAGAGGGCCGTGAGCGCAGCCCCGGGTGCAGGCGCTGCAGCACAGCGCGGCGGAACAGGATGTACACCCAGGGGTCCAGGATCTGGTTCCAGGTGACCATGCGGATGTAGATGAGCAGCAGCTGCTGGGTCTGTCCTGGAAGCACCTGGAGGGGATCGCCCGCCCGCAGCTGCTGGACGGTGGTCTGGATGATGAAGATCTGGGGGGAGAAGGGAGAGGTCACCTTCTGGGGGAGCCCTAAAGGAGGAGGGGGGGATGTGGGGGCTTCAATGGGATGTGGGGTCCCAGGGGAGGGTCAGTGGGGCCACATCTGGACGGGGAGTCTCAGCCACGGGGATGCCGGGACCCAGGACATCTCCACGAGGGACAACTGGGGGCATTGAAACCTGGGACCTCACCCAGAGGGGCACTGGGGGGACACCCCAGGAAGGACAAGGGGGGGGCACGTGAAGATGGCCTCACTTGGAGGGACATGAAGACACACCAAGACCAAGGACCTCACCCACAGGGGACATGAGGACACACTGAGACCCAAGGGATCACCAGGAGGGACATCTGGGGTCACCAAGGCCTGTGCCACCACCATGAGGGATGGGGGGGACATTGAGACCCAAAGGGACGCGACACCACAACTGCAGTGTGGGGACAAAAAGACCAAGGAGCCACCAAGAATTGGGGCACCCGTGAGGGACGCTGGGGACACCGAGAGCCAGGGCCCCACCAGAAGAGACACAAGGACAGGGGATCCTAACGAGGAGGGACGTGGAGGGGCCCAGAATCTCAACAGGGGGATGTGGTGGGGATACCAAAACATGAGACCTCACTGGGAGAGGTGGGGCACAAAGAGGGATGTGGGGAGGACATCAAAACCAAGAGGGACACCTGAGCCCCCACCAGGAGGGACATCAGGACCAGAGGACCCTACCAGGAGGGACATGAGGGACAACCAATGTCCCACCAGGGACCCACGAGGAGGGATACCTGGGCACCAGGGGGGCACGGGGAGGACATCAAGACCACAGGGCCCCACCATGAGGGATAGGATGGACACCCAGGGACCTACCAGGATGGACATGGGGAGGACACCAGGACCAGAGGACCCTACCAGGAGGGACAAGGGACATCTGGAGCCCCATCAGGAGGGACACCCAAGAATAGGGACAAGGAGTGTCACGGGCATGAGATGTCCCCAAGGGACGTGAGGAGGACAACAGTACCAGAGGACCCTACCAGGAGAGACACAAGAGACAACCGACGTTCCACCAGGAGTGACACAGGGAGGACACCAGGATCACGGGACCCAAGCAGGAGGGCCCCACCAAGCAGGAGAGCCCCGAGGGCCCCCCCAAGCCCAGCAGCTCACCAGCAGCGGCATCCAGCAGATGGTGGCGATGACCATGATGCCCACCAGCTGCACCATCATCTCCACCTCGCTGTCGCGCCGCCGCTGCACCGACTCGCGGTCGTGGTACACGCGGCACAGGGTGACCACGCTGACCGTGTTGAAGACGAAGGAGAGCAGCACGGAGCAGACGCCCAGCAGGGCGAAGAGCAAGCAGAAGATGACGTTGCCGGCGTCGGGCAGGAGGGTGAGGAAGCACCAGGAGCCGGGGTACTGCAGCGTGTACCGCCCCAGGCCCAGCACCGGCAGCAGCCCCAGCGCGCAGGAGAAGCCCCACACCGTCGCCACGATGGCCCACGCGCGGTGCTTGGAGACGGAGGTGGAGCGCGAGAAGGGGCGGTTGATGCCGATGAACCTCTCGCCGGCCATGGTGGCCCCCAGGAGCAGCGGGCACTGCCCGAAGAACACCATGGAGAAGCCGAGGAAGTTGCAGAGGTGGCAGCCGGGGTCCACCTCGGCCCAGTTGAACTTGGTGAAGTGGTACGGGATGATGACGGCGGCGGTCACCAGCAGCCCCATGAAGTCCGTCACCACGAGCCCGCAGAGGAAGACGAGGAAGGAGGAGCGCGAGCGGCTGCTGAGCTGACGGGAGGAGCTGAGCAGCACATAGAGGGCGAAGAGGTTGGAGCAGAGCCCGATGAGGCCGAAGGCGGTGGAGAACCACGGCGAGGCGATGGCTTTGCGCTGCGTCACATTGAGGCTGAGGCTGAGGTTCACCACCCCGAAGCAGCTGTGGGGTTGGCTGGCCAGGCTTGCGTTGGGGAGCTCCGTGTCCCCCCACCCCATCCTGGTGGCCTCAGGCACCCTCCAAACCAGGCTCCATGGTGTGCTCCTGGTGCTGGTGCTGATCCCACCGGGCTCTATGGGGATAAGGGGAGTGTTACGTACCAGAGCTCTCACTCTGATCCTAATTGTGATTCTAACCCTAGCCCTGGTTCTGTCTCTAATACTGACCCTGACTTTAACACCAACCCTAACCCTGACTCCAGCATTAACCCTAACACAGGTCACCAACCCGGGGCCTGCAGATGTGGGGTGCCCCATGGGGTGCTGAGGCCCCACAGCCCTACAGCTGGCCGGGATTAACCGTCCCCTCTGCGTCACCGGGCCGGGAGCCATGGGGCAGCAGCCACCAATCCCCACGAGCTCATTGTTTGGAGCCAGCTGGGCTCCGTCCCATGCCGGGAGGGGGGAGGGGGGGTCATCCAAACCCCCATCCCCGCAGCGCAGTGGGGACACGGTGCCAGCTCCGCGTGCCAAACTGGAAGGAGAGACACAGCCGCATCCCGCACTCGGGGCAGGATTAGCTTAAAAGCATCTCCCCCCATCCCTGTGTCTGTGGTCGGCGCCCACGTGGCGACGCTCGACCGCAGGCGGACGTTCACGCCCGGAGCCGCGCGGTGCACGCAGCACTCCCGGCATCTCCGCGTGTCCACGGCGTCCCCCAGCCCAGAGCTTCCACCCCACAGCCGTGGGGACACGGGGCTAGGACTCGTGCTCCCCACCCTCAGCTGGAGCTGTCATGGGGTACGGAGCGTGGGGACAGCAGTTTTGCCATCAGCAGCTCGTCACCGCTGATCGCAGATGGGGCGGTCCATGATGGACCCCATCCCCGGGGTACTGCACACACCACACCGCTATGGGGCACCCATGGGCTCAGTGAGGAGGGCCTACTCCACACGTGGGACTCTCAGCCACTCTATTCCCCTCCCCTTGTCCTGCAGCCAGGGACAGCCCTGCGCTCCTGGTGACACCGAGGGGACACGGGGACGGACAGCCCCACAAGCTGTCAGGGCTGCACTTAGAGGGTATAAAATATTAAAGAGAGCTCAATTAGCACCAACGGGGCCATAACTGAGCCAGAGAGAGAGGCAGAGCGGTGACAGAGGCACTTATGGGCAGGAATTCATGCGTGGGGCAGAGGGTCCTCAATCTGTGGTGTGGGGACGGTGGCTCCTGCAGGGAACCCACGCTGAGGTTGTGCCTGGGCCCCACTGGGGGGCATGGGGGCCTCTAGGAGCCCCCGGGGGGCACAGCTGCTGCTCCTCTGTGGCAGCCCTGCACAGCTCCTCTGTGGCAGCACTGGCCGCTCCAGTGTGGGCTTTAATGGGGTTTTTGGCATCGTGATGGTGTTTTGTGGGGATGCGCTGTACAGAGCGCAGAGCTGTGGGTCCCCGCGTGGGTCCCTCATGTCCCGGCCCTCTTTGCTTTGAGTTGTGCCCTACACTCCCCCCTCCCCCCGCACGATGACCCCGACCCAGAGGACACGGACGGGCGCTCCGTCCCCGCAGCGCTCTGTGCTGATCTGCTCAAGGCCGTTGGCCGGGACGGGAAATGCACCGACCACGTCACGCAAAGCTGGCAGTGCTCCCGCATCCCTCCCCGCACCCACAGCCATCAAAGCCACGGAGCCCAAAGAGGGGACTTCCAGGGGACACTGGGCAGGAAACATCCACAGTGCGCGGCAACGCCAGCGGCGACGCAGAGCACCTGTCCCCGCTGGGACTCATGGCATTCCCATCCCCATCTCCATCCCATCCCATCCCTTTTCCATTCCCATCACTCCATCCCAATCCCATCCCATCCCCACCCCCACCCCGCCCCACACAGCCCCTCTGCGCGTTGCGAACACTCCATCCGCCGGTCCCAGAGCTGCGGTGCGTCCGTTCCCCCACCCCCCCATCCCGACCCCTCCACTCGTCCGTCCGCGCTCGGTCCGTCCGTCCCACCCCCGCGTCCATTCCACCTCCGTGGGTTCTCTGTCCATCCCAACCTCTCCGCTTCCCACCGCGCCCCTCCGGACCCCCTTGCCGCCCCGTCCCGTACCTCACTGCCGCCGCGGGGCGGGGGGGTCCGGCGGGGAGCGGAGCACCGCTCAGCGCGGATCGGAGCGGCGCGGCCCCGCGGGAAGAGCCGGGGAAGGGCCGGGCAGGGAGCGGCCCCCTCCCCCCCCCCGTCCCGACCCCTTTCCCCGCCCCGCGCGGAGCCCCCCGCACCCACGCGTGTCCCTGCGCCCACCCCGCTCCCGTCGCCGCCCCCTCCCCCGCCCCGCAGCGCTCCCCCCGGGGTGGGAGGGGGGTGAGCCGGAACACGGGGCTGAGTTCCCGCGGGCGGCACATAGACAAGCGTGGGGTGGGACTCGCGTGGACGCGGCTCACCTGTGGCCGCTCCCGCAGCGCAGTGGGGCGGCAGCGGGGCGCGCCGTGCCCGCTGTACCCGGCTATATTTAGCGGGGCCGCTCTTATCCGGGTTACTCACTTGTTTACCCGAGCCGGATTCCTGCGTCTGGAGGGGGGTTGGCCCTCACCCCTCGGCTGCACCACCCCACGGCCCCGCAGCCCCTCCGTGGGCTCCGTGGGGTTCCGCACTGGGGCGCGGCAGCGGAGTCGGCCGCCGCACGCGGGGTCACCGTGCTGCCCCAGATCTGCTGTGGGTGACACACGGGGCCGCGACCGCCCCCCACGAGCACCCCGTGTGCCCCTATTGGGAGCGCAGTCCGCTGGAGCCGCTCCCCGCGTGACCTTCATCGCGGGTGGCAGCGAAGCGCGGCTCCCTCGCCCCCCCCCCCCCCCCCCGGTGAGGTCTGTGGGTGCGGGGACGTGCTGGGACATTGCCGGGGCCGTTTCCTTCATCCTGACCGATGCTCCACTGCCCACGGGCCCGCAGGGACACTGCAACCACGGGCTCGCAGAGTGGGACTGCCGGGAACGCCGCCCCGCGTGGGGTGGGGGCAGGGGGTTCCGCGTGCCTTGAAACGTGGAGGGTGGTGATGTTTTCTTTTTTCTTTTCTCCCTTTTTCTCCCAGCTCTTCTCCACCGCGGCCTCCACGCGTTTCCTGCGCTGCCCCAGGATCTCACCCCCCCCCCCCCCAACCCCCCCACGGCGACCGCCGCTCCACGGCTTTAAATAGCGCGCAGGAAGGAGCGGCCGGAGGAGCACGGCTGCCGACGTCCGGAGCGATGGGAAACGCGTGGGGCGGGCGGCGTGGCCGTGCCCCCAGCCCCGCTGCCCCCACCCGTGGGGCAGACGCGGGCACGTGGCCGTGGGAGGCTCCTGAGCATTATTTCTCTGTGAGCCGGATGCTGCCAGCAGGAGGAGAGGGTGAGCAACGTGGAGGGGGTGGGGGAGCATGGCTGAGATGCCCGGGGAGGGGGCAACGATGCGGGGGGGGGCGGGGAGGCAGGATGCTGCGAGCTCCGGGGCGAGGAAGCAGCGTCCCGCAGCGGCACTTCACGGCCGAGGTTTCCTGGAGGCCGCTAGCTCTCCCTGCACCTCCTCCCCACTCCTTCAGCACAGGACGGGGCAAGGCCGGGCCGTGCCCCCCCCCCCCCGCCCCGCTCAGCCCTCCTCCCCCCGTGGCAGCAGCCGGCCCCGAGCCGGGCAGCGAGCAGCGCCGGGACAGGGGGAGGGACCGCGGGCCACAGGAAAGCGGATTTTCCCCTGTAAGGAGATGTCGCGGTCACATCTCACACCCCTCTCCTCCTCCCTCCCCCCGAAGCTGACGCCCCACGGCCGCAGAGCTCCAGACGGCGGACAAAGTGAAGGGTGGACTGAGCACCGGGAAGAGGGGATGGGCACCCGCAGTGTCACCACTGCCAGCACGGGGCGGGGGGGGGGGGGTGGACACCCCCACACAGCACAGCCCCCAACGCGGGGACGCAGAGGACACCGCGGTGCGAAACAACGCCCATTTATTTGCGCCAAAGTCTCAGAGTCACTCGGGATCAAACAGAAGGAGGGAGAGGAAAACAGTCAGCGAAGGGCTGCCGGGGGCTGCCGACCCCCCCCCTCACCTGCGGTAGCGGTACCGCTTGAAGTGGAACCAGAGCTGGAAAATACCGTTGGCAAATTGGCAGCGGAAGCCGTGGCGGTGGGAGTACTCCCACTCGCGGTTGACGATCTTGAAGGCGATGTCCTCGTAGGGCGGCCCGGCGTGGAAGCGCAGGATGGCGAAGTCCTTGTTGTCCTGGCAGGCCTCCAGGAAGTACTCGGGCGTCGAGCGCTTGTCGATGAGGTCGGGGTAGAAGATGTTGAACTTGTAGCCCTGCACGATTTTGGGCGGGGGGTTGTCGAAGTCGTAGTGGGTCTGGTTGTATTTGTTCCACTCGAAACCCGTGTGCACGCGGTTGAAGAAGCGCGGCTTGCGGGGCCGGTACTTGTCGGCCCACAGGTACGCCTTGCCCGTCAGCGGCATCTCCACGCTGAACTGCGCCTCGTCCGCGCCCATCCCCTCCTTGGCCTTCCGGAAGAAGATGTCGTCGGCGCTCTCGGTGGCGTTTCCTGCGGGGAGGGGAGGTGAGGGATGGCCCTGCAGCGCGAGCAGCTTGCTGATGCAGCCGGCAGAGGGAAGGGCCCGAGCCACGTACCCACGGGGACAGCAGCACTCAGAGCCGCGTCCCATACACCACCCAGTACGCTCCAGCTCACCCGGGGGGCTGCGCTCCCTCCGTCCCTGCACCCCAGAGCGACCCCCCCCCCCTCGCCCTGCATGGCTCTCCCACCTGTGACCTGGAGCTGCTGGCGCAGCAGCAGCAGCCGATGCGCGTCCTCCTCCGCCTCCAGCACGTGGGCATCGAAGGGCAGCTCGTTGGTGCCCAGCAGCCTGGGGCTGTACTTCCCCGCGTCGTAGTCATCCAGGCTCTGCTGGATCAGGTCCTCCTCTATCAGCACGGCTTCCCCCTCTGCTTCTTCTTTCACCTCTGCATCCTGCTCAGCCTCTGGCTCCGAGGACGGCCCCGGCTGTACCGCGATGCCCTCTTCTGCGTCCAACCTGCAGGGAAGAGAGAAAACAACAGGGATGGAGGCGGCAGCCGCGCTTCCCTGATGCCTGATGGGAGGGAGCACTCCCACAGGGGGTGCCCAGGCAGCCGTGCTCCCCAAGGGCTCTGTACCTGTCGCTGGGGGATGCCGGCTCCTGCTTGATGATGGGGAAGAGCGGCTCGCTCTCCACGCCCTGCTCCTGCTTCAGCTTGTACAGCTTCTGCCGCAGCACGTCCTGGTGCCGCTCCCGCAGCCTGAGAGGGGAGAGCCATCGGGTCACAGCCAGCACGGCCCCAGCTGGGACCCCGCTGCTGTCCCAGCCAGGGGACAGGCCCCGCTCTCACCTGGCCCGAGCCATGTAGGCCTTCAGCTGCTGCAGCAGGCTCTCCCAGTACCCGATGTCGAGGTTGGGCCCTCCTGCCCGGATCTTGCTCTCGATGCCCTGGTACAGCACCTGCAGCTGGTTGTAGGTCTTCCCCTTGAACACGGACTGCACGTCCGAGCTGACAGAGGCGTTGACGCCGTCCCGCCGCTCTCCTGAATGGCAAAGGGCTATGAGCCTGCTTCCAAGCACTGCAGCAGCTGCACAGCCTCCATCCATCCCAGGAGCAATGTGCAAACCCCCGTGGGCCTGCAAGGCGCCCTGTGCCCTGCTCTGCCTGTTGTACACGCTCCTTTTAACACACGTGGCAGGCTCATGCTTACCTGGTCCTCCTTTCCCGGAGGCCTCCAGTTTGCGGAGCTTGGCTATCTCATCCTCTGTGATGATGGTCATATCCCTCCAGAAATCCACATTCTTGCCTTGCTCCAGCTCCATGTAAACCTGCAGGCAGAGGACAACTGGGACTTCAGGCACCCACTCAGAGCTCGGAAAGCCCAGAGCTGCCGCCCTGCACACAGCCCTGGTACCTGGATGTCCTCCACCAGGTCCTCCATGTCGGAGACAGTCAGGCCGTTCAGGAAGGTGTAAGGCTCGTGCATCTCCACAGCCAGGTCATCATCCTCTGCACTGATGTACTTGGCCAGAAGGTCGATGGGTTTTGCCCTCCCATCTCGAATCCGGATCTTTGACCTGGGTGAGAACACAGACAGTGAGCGGCACCTGCCCGCCCTGCTCCCCCCACCAGCCTGTCCCCGCAGAGCTGCCCACCCACCGCAGCTTGGCCTGCTGCAGGTGGAAGTTGTCCTCCTGCTCCTCCCAGGTTTTGAAGTGCTCCGCCTCCTTCTCCCGCTGCAGCATCTCCAGCTCCTGCTCACGCATCGCCTTCTCCCGCTCTCTCTCCAGGCGCAGCTGCTTCACCTGCTCAGAGGCAGAGTGAGGGGTGAGGGTTGGGCCTCGAAGAGCCCCCAGAATCACCCCAACGCTGCTCAGAGCCAGGAGCTGCACGTGCAGAGAGTTGGTATGGGCCGGGCTGCCCAGCGCTGCCTGCCAGCCCCTTGGAGAACAGCAGACATGAGCACAACTGAGTGCCTCAGCGCACTGCCCTGGCACTCATCAGCACAGCCTGAGCTGGATGCAGCCCAGGGGGAAAATCCCACCCTGGAACAGAACTGTGCACGCTGAGGCACTCACATCCTACAGGCTCCCCCAGTAAGAACAAGGGAACTTCCAGCTTGTGCTGGGAGAACTGGGCTGTTTGTGGGCTGGGAGGGAGAGAGGGACACTTGATCCCACCTTCTGCAGCTCCAGGCGATTGTCCTCCTGAATTCGCTTGTTCCTCTCCTTCAGGTCCTTCTCATCCAGGTGGCTGATCCCCTTCTTCTCCAGCGCCTGAAGCAGAGCAGCCAAGAGAACCCATGAAACCAAGCAACCTTCTTCAGCCCCTCACGGGGCACCAAACACTGCACTTGTGCTGCTCCAGCAAGCTCTCCATCTGCCAGAGATCCCAGCCCCCTCACACACTACTCCTGCAGCCTCTCTGCAAAACCTGAGCTCACCCAGAGAGTCCACCCCACCTGGCAAGCAGCAATGTGAGCACTGAACAACCCCTGGGAGCCCCTCCTGCACCATGACCCGACTCCTCACCCTAAATCCAACTGTGGACGTTTGTCTTTAAGAGAAAAGAGGACAAACCCCACAGAGCTTCGCAGGAACACCCAGCTGATATCCTACACGAGAGCTGAGCGCTCACATGGCTCCTTTTGGCATTTCAGAGATTCCCACCTGAAGAGAAGGGCCCTCCTGAGGCCCTGTGGTCGCATCCTGCAGCAGACCCAGGAGCACAGTGCCCTCTGAGCCGACACGCAGAGCAGCCCCTTAGGACAAGCAGGTGTGCTGGAGCTCACCTTGCTCCAGATGAAGGTGCCCAGCAGGTTGTTGTCCCCAAAGGGATTGTCCGTGTTGGTGTAACCCATGTACTCCTCTCCCCACCCCATCTTCTCCCGCTTCTTCCTCTCCTTGGCCTCCTTCTTGGCCAGCCGGCGGGCTCGCTTCTCCTCGGGTGTCTCCAAGGCCTTCATGAGTGCAGCCTGCTTCTTTTTCTCCTCCTTCATCCTCAGGCGCTCCTGTAGGCTCAGCTGCTGCCCCAACTCCTCCTGGCCCCGGGAGCGCGGTGGGGAGGGGGAGCTGACTGAGGACACAGAGGACTTGGAGCCAGCCCTCCTCCTCCGCCTGTCCCTGCTCCTGCTCCGTGCTCGCCTCCTGTCTCGCTCTGCACTCGAATCTGAGGAATGACCCCGGGACCGCGAGCGGTGTTTCCTTTCTCTTCTATGGTGCTGGTCCCTGCTTTTGCTTTTCTTCTTCCATTTCTGTCTTTCATCGTCGGAGTCAGAACTAAGGAGGGAAATTCACATTTTGGTCGGTGATTTTGGGCTCCGCACCCCACTCCCACAGCACAGCGAGCCGCGTTCACTGCTCCAAGCTCTCGCGTTACCGTGCACACCCGTGGCCGCCCACACAGCAAAGGGCAGCGCTGAGCCCTCCCGAGGAGCCCCGCGGTGCTGTGTGACAGCGGTGTGGCTGCACCTCGGCCACCACAGGGCCCCCCCTGGGTACCTGGTCCGACCAGAACAGGCCCGACCCAGCTGAGCCTCTCAGCAGCGCGCAGCTGCCGTGGCCGAGCACAGCCTGGAGCCCGGCTCTCCTTGCACAGACCCATCGCTCCACGGGAGCTGCCCCCAAACACAGCGCGCAGCTCCGTGCCCGCCGCAGGACGAGGCCCGGCCGCACCGGGCCCAGCTCCGCCAGGCCCGGCCGCACCGAGGCCCCGCACCGCGGGCTTTCCAGGCCCCGGCTCCCCGCCCTCCCCAGGCCCCGGCTCCCCGCCCTCCCCAGGCCCAGCGGCCGTTCGCCCCGCAGCGCCCGCCCGCCCCGCGCGCAGCTCCCGAGGCCGAGGCCTGCTGCGTCCCGCGCGGCCCGGCCTGGTTCCCCCGCCCCGCTCACCCCGAGCTCGCCTCCCTCCGCCGCCCCCGGCTCCGGCTCCGGCTCCGCCGCCGCTTCCCGGCACTGCCGGAGCGCTCCCGGTCCCTCTCGCGGTCCCTCCGGTCCCGGCTGCGCGATCCCGACCCCATAACGCGTCCGCCCGGGGCCGCCCCGGCGCTAAGGCCGCGCAGCGCCGGCTCCGTGTGGGCGGGGGGCGGGGCGGGGCGGGGCGGGGCGGGCGCTGCGCTCCGGCTTGTTCTTCTTTCCCCTTTTCCTTTTCATTCTTTCCCTTCCCTCCTCCTTTTTGCCTTCTTTCCTTTCTTCCCCTTCTCTCATTCCCCCCCCCCGTTTTATTCTTTCCTTTTTCCCGTTTTCTTCCCCCCCCCTTTTTTCCCCTTCTTTTTCCTCCTTTCCTTTTATCTCTTTCTCCCCTTTCATTTTTCCCTTCTTTCCTTTTTTTCCCTCCTTTTTCCCTTTCCTTTTTCCACTTCTTTCAATTTTCCCCATTTTTTATTCTTTCCCTTCCCCCCCTTCTTTCCCCTTTCCTTTTCCCCCATTTTTGTCCCCTTCCCCCTCCCCCTTTTCCCCATTCTTTCCTTTTCCCCCTTTTTCCTTCTTTTCCCCTTTTCTTTTTCCCTCTTTTCCCTTCTTTCCCCCGTTGCTTTTCCCCTTTTTTCCATTTTCTTTTTTTCCCCTTCTTACATTTTCCCCCCATTTTTATTCTTTCCCTTTTCCCTCCTTTTCTATTTTCCTCTTCTTTCCTTCTTTTCCCCTTCCTTTCTTTTTGCCCATTTTTTGTCCCCTTCTTTCCTTTTTTCCTCTTTCCTTTTCTCCTCTTCTATTTTCCTCTTCTTTCCCTTTTCCCCCCTTTCCTTTTTTCTCTTTTTTCCTTCTTTCCTTCCCCCCCTTCTTTCCTTTTCCCCCCTTTTTTCATTCTTTCCTTTTTTTTCCCCAGTTTTTTATTCTTTCTTTTTTTTCCTGGTTTTTATTCTTTCCTCTTTTTTTCTTTTCTTTCCCATTCTTTCCTTTTTTCCCCTTTTTTATTTTCATCCTTTTCTTTTTCTCCCACCCCCCAGGGCAGTGTGGGACGGGCAGGAAAGGCACGGACACCGCGCCGTGTGTGTGTGTACAGCACATAGAGAATGCTTTATCACAGAGCCGAGGACACATCGCACCGACGTACAGTTCTCCGGAAAAGGAAGAAAAAGAAAAAAAAAAAAGGTTTCCCCAAAGAAGGAACAATGAAAACCCCCAAACAACCAATGAGCAAAAGAAAAAAACAAGAAAAAAAGCGCTCACGACGTCGTCACGCCCCAAAAAAGAAGAGAGCCGTGACAACAGCCCGGGTTGCATCACATTGCGGCCCTCCCCCACCCCCAGCGGCGTACATTCGTGACACGCAGCAGCCCCACGGCTGTGTCCGGGTGCGATGGGGATCTCCTCCTGCCCCCCACGTTGGCTCCAATTTCGCCTCACAGACCCCTGGCACCGGGAGGAGGACGATGCCCGAATGAAGGTGCTGAGACCTGGGCTTCCCACATCCCCTGGGCCCACGCCAACTGCAGCCCGCGCGGTCCGCGCTGCGGGATGCTCAGTGCAGGTTGGTGCTTCCTGCAGAGGTCCCTGAAACGCAGGGCAGGAGCACAGCCCCCACTCAGCTCTCAGCGATGCTTACACCACCTGTAACAAGCAGCTTGGAAAGCCCTGCCTGGCCCACCCCAGGGCAGGTGGGGCTCAGCTGAGCTGGATTCGGGGCGTGCTGAAGCCTCATCAGCCCAGAGGAACATTAGTCTGTAGGTATTGCGCTACTCCCACCCCGCTCTCTGCTCCCGAGCCCCCCAGGGCTGGCACAAGGAGGGGTGGGGCTCAGGAGCTGTTTGTTCCCCAGGCTGTCACGGATGGATGCCACGAACTGTCAGGTAACGATGGAAAGGGGAGAGCCTTGGAAGGACTTTTGATAGATTATTTGGTAACTACATGGAAACACCTAAGGGCAGCAGCTTGCAGGACCCCAGCCTGGCTCTGAGAGCAGCACACCACGCAGCCCTCAGCATCTGCAGCAGTGGGGTGGAAGTTTGGGTCCCACACTTGTAGGGGGTCACACAGATCCTCATCCAGGCCATTGTGGCGCAGAGGGAAGAGCTTCCCACCAGCTCCTTCTGGGACCTCAATGAACCAGTCCTGAGTGCTGCTGCGAAGGCAGACAGAAGGGGACCAAGGATTCCCCCTCTGCGCTCCTCTACGACGAATCCTAAGGACAGCTGAAGATTGTAATGAGAACAAAAGCGACTTTGACCCTCTCTCCAGTGAGACCTGCAAAGCACACAAGACTTGGCTCCCTCTTGGCTAAAGGGTTTCACTTCTCCCCGTGAGAGAAGGAAGAAATTGCTGGAGTCCAAGAGGACGCAACGGTGTTCTGCCGACCGAAGGACGAGCCTAACCCAAGCACTGCCAAGGGACAGACTCCTGGAGAAAGCCTGCAGCCCACAAAGAGCAAACTATCCATGTCTCAGACATCCCAAGCAGCCGTTCCTGACAGCACCTGAGTCACCCTGTTTCTTGTCCCACAGAGTCCGTGCACACAGTGCTGCCCGTGGTCCTGCACCTCCACGCTCAGCGACCCCCAAAGCATCAGCGGTCACATAACACCCATGAGCACGTGAGGTCCCGAGCAGCTCCAGGGGGATGCGGTGTCCCTCCACGATGTGGTCCCTGCAGGTGCCCAGTCCTCATCTGTCCATGCCTGGTAGCAGCCATGGCAACCACGTGTGGGCTCCGAGCACGGAGGGATAGGTGATGGCAGCAGCCACGGTGACGTCTGGAGGAGGGCCGAGGTGAGCTGACAGGAACTGCTTGCTTCCCCCACTCGGTGTTACAGAGCTGGAGGAGTCACTAGTGATGCTGGATCCAAGTGACCGGCACGGCTACTGCTGTAACACAGGAGCAATTCTACTCGATGGCCTTTAATACACAGCATGTACATAGCACCTTTCATCCCGGGGTGTAAGTGCTTTAACAGAAGTGGGAACTGCACACCCACAGCACGAGGGAACGGAGGCACAGAGCGGTTCAGTGACTCGCCTTGGGGTCACTCAGCACAACTGCAGCCATCTGACCGGCCTTAAACATCCTCACTCCATCAGCAGCTCAGACCACGCTGCTGCCTCGAGCGAAGCCACTCCGGTCCCTGCCCTCCCCAGCAACGTGCTCCCACCAATTCTCCAGTGAGGTCTCAAGCTCCTTACAGATGCACAAATATATGACAATCAGAAAAAAAAAAAAACCAAAAAACAACCCAAACCCAACCAACCAAAAAGGAAAAAAAAAAAAAAGTGCAGTAAACTAAATGTTTAAAAAAGCACATCTGTGCTGTCTCTGTGTGCAAAGATAAAAGAAATAAATACATGATTTAAAAAATTAAAAAGGTTCACAGTATTACACATGGATAGGTAGCTACGGTAGTGCACGTTTGGAAAACACTGTGTTACTACCCACGATTCCTACACCCAGCTGGACATCCCCCACGGGAGCTGTGGGTGAGTGGGTGGGCTCTTTGCTGCCCACGTCTGGGAGGAGTACAAACAGATGGTTTTTAGTTTTGCTCCGTTCTGAAACGCAGTGCCCGGGATCCTGCAGTGCAGCAGTACTGGTGTCAGCAAGCTCTTCCCCATCCCACTGGAACGGCCGCATCAACGAAAAGGGAACACATCGACCTGCAGAGGGAATCGCTGCTCTCTGGGGCTTCTGTGTCTGCATAGAGATTACTGCAAAGGCAGAGAAACGACAGTCAACAGAGCGTCCGCCCCACGTTCGGTTTGGTCTGAGCCCACCAAATCCCCACAACCAGAAGGGGCGTGAGGAGGGAAGCCTGCTCGCTCTGCATCCCCCAGCACCGCCTGCAGGCCCCCGGCTTTCCCTGCACTCAACCCTCGTGGAGCTGAACGGGTTTTCTCCGCTGGCACAGCTCGCCTGCTGCCAGAGCTGCACCATTGAGGCTCTGCAGCCATGCAAGAGCCCCAGGCTGCACGGAGCTCAGCGCGCAGGGAGCCCGTGCTGACCGTGACGCAGCGGGCACCCGGACGTGTTTCTCGTGCACTTACTGTATCGCTCTCCTCATCGGAGACAGAGTGGAGCTGAGCGCTATAGTGGAGCGGGGAGTAAACCCAACTCCTCTCGTCTGTCGGCTGCCAGAGTGGCCAGAGACGGCGGGGAGAATGCAAGGAGAGCAGCAGCAGAGCAGGGAGCAAAGGAGAGAAGAGGAGAAAATAAAAGGAGAAAATAAAAGAGTAGGAAACAATACAGTCAGAACAGCTGTCCACCTGGAGGAGAGATCTGGGCTCTGCAGTTCCGACTCCATCCTGGTACCTACCTGTTCCCTGCCACCAGCAGCCGGCACTGCACCACCTCCCCCACTGCAGGGACAGATGTGAGTGCTCTGCGTGTGTGCCAGGGAATTCTCAGCTCCCTGCCACAGCATCACCCTGGAGAGACCAGGAGACATGGGGAGTGACTTACCAAGGGGCAGTGACGGAGCTCCTCATTCCTGCTACCCAACTCCCAGCTCCCAACCCCTTTTCCTGAGCCCCTGGGGTGCTACAAGCTGGCATCTCGGGTATCCAGGAGGGCTTTTACAGTGGAACCTGACCTGGTTTGCTGTGTCTTCCCCCTTCCCTGCAGGCCAAGTGAGGCAGCAGATGGCTGAGCTGGATCATGGTGGATGGTGGTCACAGAAAGGAACCAGCCAGTTATCACTGAGAGTCTCAGAGACAATGGGGTGATGGGAACAGGTACAACACAGGAGGAAAAATACAACTGGATCTTAGAAAAAATGAAGGGAAAGGTGTGCACTGAGGGAGCTGGTTATCACAGCTCTGGGACAAGCACGCCCCTGCCTGACTCAGCAGAGATGCTCAGCCAGGCTCAAGGGCTGCAGGTTCCTAGGGGGAAACTTCTACTGCAAAGTGGCTGTCCTGGTTCCAGAGGTGTCCCTGTGTCTGAGGGAGGAAAAATGCCCCCTTTGGCCCAGCCCAGGCTTACAGAGAGATAAATGGAATGGGAAGCCTGGAAGGAGCCTAAGGGGGAGGGCATCCCAGCTGGGGACCCCAGTGTCTACAGTATGCAAGGTACTACAAGGAGCTGGAGGAGCTTTGAAGAGCTTTGAAGCACTGGGCTCTGCGTGCTGGACCCCACCAATAATTGCAACTGCATGAGCACAGACCGCTGGGAGGAAGGAAGGAAAAAGAAAACCTCACCTGGAGCTTTTTGCAGGGCTCTGCTGGAGGCACAGCAATGCTCAGTGCAGTGCAAAACCTTCTGCACATCCTGTTTTTCACCCACCCCAACTGAACCACATGCTCCAGCCTCCTTCAGAGACCTCTGGACTCAGGCACGTGCAGGGAGCTGCAAACCCAGCAGGGAGATTAAAAAAAGGAGCATCCGGTGCTCAGCATTAACCCTGCTGGTGCTGAGGCTGCCTCTCTTCGTCCCAGCAGCCAAGCTCAGGAGTGTGCTCCTGCCCCTGCTTCCCCACACACCCTGCCTGATGCCTCCTCTGCCTCCAACCTGGCTCCAAGGCAAGTGCTACTCAGACCATCTGCACAAATGCTTGTGCTGAGGCTCTGGCAGTGCTCGCCCTCTGAGGAAGACAGGAGCTCTCCCAAGACCCAGCCAAGGGGAAAACCCAGAGCTGTGGATGTTGCTCCTCAACGCTGAGCTGCCTCCCTGCTTCTTTTGGAAGTGAAACTCCACTGCTCACCAAAAACCTGTGGAGCCCGTGGGTGATAACAGTGAGGGCTGGAGAGCAGAAACCATCTGTATCCCATCAGTAACTCTCAACTCCCTCAGATTTAGAAGCTGCTGTCAGAAAGAGGTCTGGCCACATGTCTAAAAAGTCAAAACTGATTTAATAGCAGTTTCAAAACATCTCGGTGGGCTCTCTGGAACCCAGTCTGGCTTCCTGGGCCAAGGGAGTTGCGCCTCACAATCACCTCAAGTGCCTCCACCTTTATGGATGTGCTGCCTGCAGGTTTGTCCAAGGGCTGTGCGATGCCATGCCAGAAGCTGTGCCCTCAACCTGCAGAAAAGCAGGGCTGTCTTCATGTCTGAGATCCTGTGAGGATGGATTCAGGCAGTTTTGATCTGCACCCCATTTCTACTGGGTTGGCTCCTAGTGGTCACACAGGACAGAACCACGGCATCCCTGGGCAATGGAGCTGCTGACCCCAGTGTTTCAAAGCTGCAGCTCTGCTCCACTATGTGCTAGCATGGTCACTTACAGTCCTGGAGGAAAGCGAGGTGGTTCGGAGTCTGCGCTGGCGGGGAGAGTAAATCCAGTACCTCCCATCTGTGAACTGGATGGCCCCAGGGTGAGGTGAGAAAGGAAACAGAAGGGAAAAACAAAAACAAAAAACAAACAAAAAGAAAAAACAACAGAAAGATGATGTGAAAGACAGGATGGAAGAGAAAGCAAAAAACCAAGGGGTTGGACAACTCCAGGCCTGAACGGATCAGCGGGCAGGAAAGCTGTGCATGGGAGGAACGGTGCCCGTGCCTGGCAAATCTCTGCACCTTTATTCCCCTGAGAGTGAGCAGGGGGATAAAGGGCTCTTCTTTTGGAAGCTGATTTCAAAAAGCAGACCATGGGACCCCGGGACTTGATAAACTGTCCTCTGCATGTAGCATCCTTCCACTGACCATTACTCCTGGAGGGTGCTTGCATGAACAGCTGGGGTCCAAGCCCTGCTGCACCCAGTGCAGCCTCACTTGAGCTCCTGCTCTGCTGGTTTAAAAAAAAAAAAAAAAAGACAAACAAAAAAGCCACCACTGCCAGTGGGAAACCCAGATCAGCTTTTCCCTTCATCCCAGCAGTGAGAAACACTCCACAGCACACAACACACACTTAATGCAAAACTCAAGGACTCAGATGGAGTATGAAACGCTGATGAGTCAGTCAGGCTCTCTGTGAGCACACAGCGCACACAAATGGTTTCTTCTGGATAGAGAAGAGCCCCGTGGAAGTTGGGGGGAGTCCACGTGCCCATGGCAGGGAGGAAGGGAGCTGCTCTTTGCTGGGAGACATTTGCCAGTGGAACAGGCAGTATCTGCAGGCAGCCTGCACACAGCTGCCATCCACGGGCAAAGAAAGAGCAGCCAGTGTTAGAGGGAGCTGTTTGCATTTGGAACAGCATGCACAAAAACCCAAACAGACAAGCTTGTAAAATTGATTCCTTCTGCAGCTCCCACAAGCCTCCAAATGACTCGGCAACGAGTGAGCAGCTCTGCAGCAGAACCACATGAGCAGAGGGAGAGCCAAATGCTGCCATTTTCAGGGTAGCCTGAAGGAGCTCACGGGGCACAGCTCATCTCCATCACCATGCAAGCTGGAGCAGAACACATCTTTTAATGAAAAGTTTCCAGTGTCAGGACATGGGGGAAAGCTGCTGTGGGTCAGACCCTCAGCTCCACTCTGGGAATCCACAGAGCAGAGAGACACTCCTAAAAACCCCTCTCCGTTCTGCAGAAGCTGCTCAGATGTTGCAGAAGCTGGCTGAGGAACACAGCCCCAGGCTCCACGGCACTCTGCTGCCAACAGCAACCACTTCACTTACTCCCTGTCTCAGTGCTAGACTTCCACTGCACCACCTAATGCATCTACCTGCAGGGAGAGGAAAAGCCAGAGATCACAAGAGCCCCAGGTCAGCCCCACCGCAACCACCTCCGCGCCACTGCTGTGTCTGTGCTCAGGGCCGTGGCTGGGGGGGCCTCAGCAGCACCCACATTCACCTTGGCTTGTCCCAGGAGTGAACACACTGGCCTAGATTAGCCCTTCAGCACCAGTCCTTTCAAATAGAGCAGCACACCTACGATGACATCCACAGCAGTGGCGTCACGTGCTTCAGCCCCACTAGGTGCTGTTCTGAGTTCTCCAAGGGTTACTCCTGTTCCCTGCGATCAAAACCTGCCCAGTGCTAAGATGTGAAGGTGCTCAGCACGGTGTAGGGCAGACGCTGCCCCACACGCTCCACTGCCTGAAACAGATTACAACCTCATCCACACATCCCTGCTCCATCCCTAAGGGGCCAGGCAGAGGGTATCTTACAAAGTATATGTCTGTGACTGGCACGTCATCTTCATCCGAGGCCTGGCTGGCTGGTTCGGAGGCCTGGCTGGCCGTCTCCACCTCTATTGTAGCTGTGGACATTACAATGGCACAGGCTGAAGGAGCCGCTTCTCTGGAAGGAGGAAGAAAGGACAGCACCTGGTCAGTGAGGGCAGAAAGAGGGAGCAAGCAAGACTGGGTGACTGATCACAGAGGAACTGCAGAGGATGATCTGCATTAACACCCAGAAAGATCAGCTCTGGGGAGGGACCCATCACCCCAGGGAAGCTGATGCCCTACAAAATCAGCACGAGCTGCCACAGACCGAAGGGCGGTGGGCAGGGCTCTGCCAAGTGCTCCCAAACACTTACTCCTTGTCGTCTTCTTCAGGAGCTACAATCTCAACATCACACTTAGGCTCCAGCTCTACACTGATCTGCTGAAGCTCCTCTTCAACTCGCACCTCCTCATGTGACCTGGAAACAGATGGAACATTGGAAGGCTCAGCCAGACCTCCCACGACTGAGGTTTTGGGTAACCAAAATTCCTAGGAGAAGGGTCAGTCCCATCAGATTTTGGTTTTCAGCACTGTGGAGTTGGGGGGAAAAAAAAGGAAAGGGATTAATCAGCCAGTGCTGCAGAAAGGATGGGCAATGTCAACCTGAAAGCAGGAGGAAAAAGGACAATTGGCCTCTGGGGAAAACACGTGCCCAGACCTATCCCAGTGTTATCCATCAACCTCACAAAAGCCAAAGCCTCCGACCTCTGCTACAGCTCTGGTGCACTGAGGTTCACTCCAGGGTTAACATCCTATTTATCTGCGAGTCAGGAGCTGTTTGTGACAGTCTTCAATTTAATACTTCTTGCTATTAAAGTAATTGCTTGTGTTAGCAGGGCTGGCTCTATAGTCCTCCTGGGAAGGAGGAGCTGGCGTTTGCCCAGCCAAGGGCACAGTCTCTGTGTCTGTAAGCAGTTCTGGGCAGCTCTGCTCTGTCCCTGGCTGGCTCTGCTCCATCCCAGAGCTGGAACCAGCAGGCAGCACCGCTCCCATCCAGCTGCTGGGACAGCACTGCTGGAGGGATGTACTTCCCAAACCCAAAGGGAATTCTCCAGTAGATCTGGGTAGTCAGAGGTCTGAACATTTCAAGCCTGAGCAGATTGGTGAAGGGTGTTTTCGTTCCAGTTCAGGAATGTAAATTCCCAGAGATGCTTCAGTAGTTTTGTTCTTGCATACACACATACACACGCACAGGTCCAAGTTCCCCTAGAAAGAATGCAGACACCAGCACCAGGAGCACAGAAATCAGGCAAAAATTTAAACAAAAAAGCAAAGAAGGTCACACTGATATGGGGTGGCTGCAGTTGTGGCAAATCTGTGACAGACATCCACCTCTGCCCAAGTCAGTAAGCTCCCTGGACTGCTACTTCTAGGACACAGCTCACCTGACCTATTTTCAGATGAGCAGTCACATCCTGCACAGAGGGAGCCTGGACTAATTCAGGTGAAGTCACTGCACTTTGCCAAGTGGGTCTTGACACAGGTGCTTGAGCTTAATTTCCATTAATCTCTGATTTTCAGCAGTTTCACACAGTGGATATGGCAGGAGGCGAGGAGCTTCACAGCTCCCTGCCGCTTCTTTGGGTGCTGCAAATCAACAGCAAGTTGCCTCTCACACCTTCCATTGATAGGAATGTACTGAGATTTATTAAGAAATGCCCTGGAAAAAGACTGTTCCAGTCTGTGTGGTCTGAAGCTCAATAAATCATTAAAGCTAGGAACAGGGGTGATGCCTGGGAGATGGTGGAAACTCTCATCTCCCTAAGTCCCTGTCTTCCCCTGAAGTACCAAACATTGGTTGAGGGAGAGAGGAGGGTGAGTTTCTGAGATGCATTTCAAAGCTCGTAACTACAACACTTACAAGATGTACCAAAAAGCTAGGGCAGAGCCAGCAGCAAGCCAGGTCCTCATTCAGGTCCTGCTGACACAGGCAACGGGGTTATTTTTACTGGTGCAAAAGTATGCAAGATAATTACATGATAAGAGCTTCTAAATCTGGACACACTTATGCAGTAGGCATTTGTGTCCCACCTTGCCCTTGGCTCTGAGACACCTATTGCCACAGGCAGGAAAAACAACTCCCAAGTTTCTGAGAACACTAAGCAGCATCCAGGCTGCTCTTCTGGGAGTCTGAGTGTGCTCACAGTGCCAGAGTCTCTCCCACATACATGTCCACTGCATTCACACTGATGCACAGGGTAGGAACTTTCCAGCTTTTATGGCTTGCTTATCCAGAGGAGGATGTGAAGGGCAATTCTGCTTAATTCCAGAGCTAGTTGAGTGGCTAAATTTGGACAAGTCATCCAAAATCAAGTTGTCCTCTTTCCCACCAAATAACAGATATTAAAGATTCCTTGCAAAGCACTGGGAGATCCGGTTGTAATGAAAATTCTGTGCAAGGGGCTTCATTCAACACAGGAACAACCCCATCATCCTGCAGAGAAGCATCCCAAAATCTTGGGGCTGCTGAGATGCACATTCAGCCCTCCAGGAAAAGAAGTGAGGTGGGACAAACGTGAGGTCCCTGTGAGCAGCACTTGAGAGGATGAGGCACATTTCTCACCTGCCATCCTGCCCTGAGGAGTGCGTGCGTCTCCTGCAGAAAGAAAACAGGAGAGCAGAGTTAGAGGAGAGATTTAAGACAGAAATCCTTCACTGCACCCAAACCTAACTCCCCACCCCATGAGGGAGATGTTCTACTTAACAGCTGACACTTCTCCCAGCAATAATTAATCCCATCAAAGCTGTGTCTGCTTGCTCCCAGGAGAGATTTAATTAAAATCGGTCATTAGCATTCCAGAGCACAGGGCAGCCTGCTGAGAGCTGCTGCACAGAGAGAAGCAGCAGCAGGAGCAGGGGATGGGTGCTGCCCTCACCTGTACCTAGGCTGCTCAGACGTCTCCGAAGGGGATCGCTCAGGAACAGAGAGAGATGTTGAAGAGAGTGTTGTGGCTATGGAGGCCGTGGTGGCTTCTTCAAAGGAAGGAGGCGTGCAGGGGAGCAGGTCTGGTCTGCCTGCTGGCCCAAAGCACGAGGCAGGAGAGATGGAGGGAGAAAGACAAGCAGGTCAAACATCAGCCCCTTATCTGCTGCAGCCCCGTGCGAGGCTGTTCCCCCATGTGAATGCACAAACAGGGAAGAAGTTGTGCCGAGTTCATGAAAACAACAGCTTATCTCAAAGCATCCTCTAGAGAGAGCCAGTAAGCACCATTTCCAGCACGACATACAGACACTACTGGAAATGCAATGCCAAGGAAGACATCTCACTGCTAACCAAAGCTGGATTAAAGGCTTGGCTTGACAGAGATAAATATCCAAGTGAATTAAGAGATGAATCGAGTGCTCGCTGCTTTGCACGAGTAGAAATCTAACACTTCCACACTCGAGAAGCCTGCCTTTCACCACTCGTCTCCAAATCCAGCCCAGATGAAAGTGATGCAAAGGCAAAGAACCAGATCCATTCATCTTTTTCCTCCCAATGGCAAGACCTTGCCCCTTATACCCATTCAAACACTGGAGACGTGCAGTTCTCAGTCCCATTTTTCTACGGGTGGAAAACCCAACCTTCTGATTGCATTTGGGCTATGACTGCTGGTGCCAGTTGGCAGAGACCGCGTTGCAGCAGTGACGCAAGCGATCATTTTTACTGCAGAACCATACAGTGCTGCAAGGAAGGGATTCAGCTGAGATGCAGAGGCGTTGCTTCCCCATCCACTAACTGCTAGCACCGTGACAGAACAATATACTCTTACCTTCCTCCCCCCAGTCCTGGTTAAGTTTAGCACCTGCAAAGCACTGCAAGATGGGGAACGAAGAACTACCCAACTAGAAAGGTGTGAGTTTGGTGCAGAGCGGGGAGCTCAACGAGGACAGGGGGGAGCACGGCTAGGAGAGGTGATCACACAGCTGTCAGGCACCAACCAGGCCATTACCTTCATCATCAAGGGTGGGATAGCTCCTGGCTGCACGGAGGTCGTACTGCGTTTCGTCCTTCTCAGAGGGGAGCTGGCTGGCTGAGAATGCAGCAGTGGGACCAGGCATCTTGACAGCCAGCAAGGCACTGCGCCCTTTCTTGGAGGGGGATGACTTCAGAGCTGGATGAGAAGAGTGAAAAATGAGAGGGAATTACCACCACCAGAGGTCACACCTAACAAACCTCTGACAACCCCAGGGCTCTGCAGCTTTGTACCACTGCTCAGAATCCTGCCTAGGAATACTCCGTGCAGACGCCAGCAGTGAGATGGGGGTAAGGCTGTGTCCCACACACAGACCACGTACTTACAGGAATTCTTTCGGAACACTGTGTTGGTCATGAATTTGAAGAATCTCTCTGCATAGAAGCTGGGTCTGTGTACTGACACCGTGTCCTGTAAGGGCAAGAAACTACTGTTTCATTTTAAAGAGTACTCCTCAAGGCAGAATTTCTAAAGCAGCCGATGCAATCTTTTCTATTCCAGCATTTAGCACTGATAGATCCTTAAAATGGAATGGCTTATCTGAAATGATCTGATTAATGCTATAAATAAGCCTGAAGCACTGCCTTTGATTTGATTGCATTTGATTACACTCCTGCTGTAATTTTATAATGGATTTTGGTGATTTTATTCCTTTATAGACTTCCCGTATTTTTCCAATATTGACCTGATTACACATGTGAAGTTTCTCCTGGCTTTGCTGGCTGACATTTAAAGCACACCTGGGTACAGCTGCATGTCTCCTGGACACCAAAATTCAGCAAAGGGTCCCCACGCTTTTCAAACATTTTGTACTTTTTGTTTGAAAAGGTAAAATGGAGCTGGAGATTCTGCTTCCGATGTCACTATGCTACTATGACTTAGCACCTCCACCTCTCCTCTGCATTACTTCTTTAAGGGTACACTGGATACGCAATGCTGACAAATAGTTCCTACATCTTGAGGTTGCTCTTTTCTAAACACATGCACCCTAGCTGCTGCTGGAGATGAGAGAGCAAGGAAACACTGCAAGGGATTTATTAGCAGACAGCTTAGTGGAGTGGAACCACAGTCAATCACCGAAGAGCCAAGGCAAGGTTCCTCAACACACACGAAAGCACACGCCTTGGGCACACAGCTCCTGGTAACACAGGGAGGAGGAAAGTGACAGATGGGAGCAGAGGAGGAGAGCTGGTAGCATGACAGCTAAGCATGTGAGGAGGTGGAGTGTGCAAGAAAACCTGATTGGGAATAAGTTGTATTACACCGCTGTGGAGGCATAAGAGGTAAGAGCTATTCCTTTCAACACCTTCAACAGTACCACTTTAGGGACTATTAATAGCGAGGTAATTGGCACCAAGTAGCACAAGCCAAGGCAGGCAACCTGCTGAGGGCACCTCCTGCACTCACCCCATCGTGGACAAGGGCCTTCCAGGTATGCTCCAGCTTCTTGATGAACCTAATTTCAGGGAAGAAGCAGAGAGAAGAAGAAAGATTCAGCTTCAGGCATGTCCTTGGTGTCAGAGCCACCTTCCACAACCCGCACAGGAGTGCTTGCTGAGCTGCTGATGCCTGCTCCATACAGAGCACAGCTTTGCTCCAGCCAAGAGGACAGCAGAGCACACCAACAGTCGGGTCAGGACTGCCTGAGAACCCTCCAGGGAAGGAGGAGCAGGGCTGCAGGATTGGCACCACATCACCACCCTTCCCTGGATATGTGCTGTCCACCCCTGGCACAGTGATGGGGAATTTCTTTATGAACAACACATTAAACCACAGCAAAACAGCTCGGTGTCACCAGCTGTTCTAAGGACAAGATGAAAATCCAGAGCTCGCAACACACATCAGACAGCTTCAGGCAGCCTGCCTACACACCATCAAACTCTTCTCAGAGGAAAATCTTCTTGCTTTCATTCAGTATTAAAATAGATGGAGCACACTTAGAGGATAGATGACTGCAGAGGCACCTACCTGTACGACTGAAGGATATCTATTATTCCTACGTGTAGCAGGAGACGCTCTCCTTTGCCATTCACTGCTGGGATTCCTCCCATCCTGCAGGTGAGATAAGACCACAGTGAATACAGACTTGCAAAGAGCTGTTAGGCCCCAGGACTGCAGAAGGGCAGTGACACGCTGGAAGGAGGGCTGTGATGTGGTGGCCAGACAGCACAAAACCTGTGCAGGCCCTTTGTCAGCAGCCATCTACCCACCCGGCCCACCTCACACAAGGGCTGCCTGCCCAGATCACCAAACGCAAAGTATGAGGACAGAACCTGTGTTGTATGACAACAGCTCTACTGGTGCCACTTGGCTACGGGGTATTATTATTCTGAGGAATGGATTGGTTACCAAATCAGCATGAGCTGCCTATAAAGGGCAGCAGATCTGTAAGGACAAAGGTATTCCCTATTATCAGCCAGAAGTGTAGCAGCACCAGCACACAGCAGAAGCATGCAAGCATAAGGCAGGCCACTACAATTAAGGATGCTTTTTGAAAGAATGGAAACAACAAATGATTTCCTGGCTCCACTGTGACTGATCCTCCACTGAAACCGGAGTGGCTGGTTCCACCGAGCGCAGCTGCCAGCGGCAAGCACAGCAAACTCCAGCATTTGGTAGCAAGCCTGGTCCACAGGGAAAGCAGGACAGCCAGGAGGAACCCCAGGAACCACAGATGGAGCAGACCCTGATGCACTGCTCCATCAGTTACACAGCAATTTGATGTTTGCTGACTGTGCTGGTACAGTTTCAGGCAGCAGCAGCACAACCCTAGGAGAGCTGCCCCCTTACCGCCCTCAGTTGGGATTTACTCTGCCCCCCAAGCAGCAGGAGGAGCCCAGGTTTTCACCTACGTGTCATCTGTGTCTATGGACTCCCCCCGGGCAGCCCCACCCTGGATGGACTCCATGGCTGTGGAGTAAAGTGCCTTTTGCCCCACGGGACGCTTCTCATCCGACGTGCTGTGCGCTCCCTCGGACTGCCGCTCCCGCTCTTGCTGGTCTATGTTATGGACGCCAAGCAGCAGGCTGTAGTCCATGATTTTAAAGCTTTCCAAAACCTGCAAGTTAGTATAGAGTAGTAAAGATAAAAAGGCATGTCAGCAGTCCAAACAAAGCAAGACCCCAAAGCATGGAACAGCCCATCTACATTCATGCGAACAACTGCTTTGCCAGAGCTGGAATGTTTCTGATCAGTAAACATCTCTGGATTCTGCAGAATTTGGGCATCCCACAACCCAAAGGGCTGAAGGCTCACAAGTAACACGTTACCTGTAAGAAGAATGCTGCTGCTGCTCAGAGGGCTGTGCCTCATCCCTGGAGGTGCCCAAGGCCATGGATGGGGCTCTGTGCAGCCAATGCTAGTGGGGGGCAGCCAGCTCACGGCAGGGTTGGGGTTGGATAGGCCTTAAGGTCCTGTCCAACCAAACACTCAGTGATTCTGTGATAAATACTTGTTGCACATCGCATAGGAAAACATATCTAGTCCCAAAAGCCCAGCTACAACTGGAAAGACTGCCACAATTCGATGCATCGAGTGAAAGGATGTCTTAAGATTGCCACAAGATTCAACTCCACTGCTTCTCTTTCAGCATAAGGAGCAGCAGAGGGACTTCTGCTTTGGGGTTAACAGATCAGCAATATTCTCAGTCACTCAGTCTTCCCCAGACCCAAAGGTTTGTTATCCTGCTCCCTGAACCTCCTTACCAGACAGTCTCGCTGCAACGTCTTCACCAATGCACTGAAGGTGTCTGCATCCAACATCAGGCCCTCGGGCATGTCTTGAATGAAGTCCAGGTCTTTGTACGTGGGGCTGGACTTTTCTTTCTCCTTCTTGGATGCCCGGCGTTTATAGGTTGAGCCTTTCAGGTCGAACTTCAGGTGCATCTTCACCACGCGAGGCAGAATGTTGTTCATCACGACCACGCGGATATTTTTGCCCCCCGATTGCACACAGTACAGTCCATAAAACTTTGGCAGCAGCGTCCGTGGGTTCTGGTTCAGGTTCTGCAGTGGGGTTGGAAAAAGCACCAGGAAAGGTCATTTGGAACAGGACTGCCACTGTGTTCCAGCACAGAGAATGAGGCGGCCAGGCTGGGGATTCATCACCTAGAGATCTTCTGAACTTTACATAAGAGCTTACTGTACACCTCTGACGAGCTCTTGCTTATCAGTGGCTCTAGGACCTGAAAATACCATTGGGCCTTGAGTACAGGGAATGGGATGTTCAGAGCAATCTGGGCAAATAACCAAGTCCGGAAATTCCCTGCTTTCCCCATCAACAGCAGCTAAAAAAGGGAAACCAAACTGGAAGGGAAAAACACAAATAAGAGCTTCAAGTTTAAAAATAACAGCGATGTTCAACTCCTCAGAAGTGTCAGAATTCAAGAGCCGTTCTCCAGCCCAGAATAAACCAGGGACATGGCGTTTTTTTGTTGCCTTTTTTTTTTTTTTAATGTATTTTAAACAAAACAACATCAATTTCCTCCTCCTCCTTCTGGAGAGCTGCTTTACAAAACACACAGATGGGCAGAGAGCACGGATATCCTGCTCAGCTACCGTGTCCTTTTTTTAGGCAGCTGCATTATTAGGAATGACATGACAGACGTGATTTGCTTGTTCAGCTTTGGGGAAGTTTGGGAAGGAAACAGAACATCTCTGCACACTGTGATGAGAGGACAGAGCTGACAGCTTCTGACAGACAGCAGAAGCACAGCTGCACTGAATTTCACACTCTCACCTCCTCTCACCTAGCTGGGCACAGTTGTGAGCCCTCCTTGTCAGCGTGCTGCCCAAAGCAGTGCGAGTTGAAAGCAACAGAGGCAGCCAAGGCAAAGGCAAAGCCCACTTCCCAGCTCTACAGGAACTCGGGATGAACCTCCTCTGCTTCCTCCTCATTCACACCAGATGAGTTTACCAAGAAAAGCAGAGATCAGGCTTCAGCCCCACAGTGACCCACACTGTGCTACAAGTAGCATGCAGCTCTGCACCACACAGGTGAGGCAGCCTAATTCTCTGAACTAAGAGAATTTCACTGCCCTCATCTACACAGCTGGATCTTTCAGGTATGCAGCTCCTGGTTTATTCACCTCTCCAGGCAGTGGGTTCTGGTTCTAATTTACTGCTTGTCTATATACTTGATAATATTAAAATTAAAATCTAAATACTTGGTAGGGCTTTTGCTTTGGGACTGGCTGCATGACACAGCACTGGTGCTGTCACTGGCACAGGGCAGGCAATCCATGTTCTTGGAACCTTGGGTGGACAACGTGCCCTGAGTAGGGCTTGGGATAGAAATCTGCCACTGCAAACCCAAACCCCGGGTGCTGGATGATACCCACCATGTAGTAGCCAGGAAGGAGCTTCTGGAGGAATTCAGCTTCCTTGTGCATCACAGTTTTTATGATGAATTCATCGTCGCTGGTGACATAGAAGAGGGAGCCGCTGGCACCAGGGTTCGACAGCTCTATCAGGGGCTCGTTACATAATGAGTACTAGGGAGGAAAAGGAAAAAAAAGATATTTTCAGCCCCAGCTCGTTGCACACTGAGCTCTACGACCTTGAGGGCTTTCCCCTGCCCAGGAGATTAAGGGGTAGCGAAGCTCAAAAGAGAATTATTTTCATCATAGGTTAGGTCTAAGCAGCAAAGCTGACGGACAATTTACAATTAAAGAGTGAGATTACAGTTCAGAGCATCCCAACTGCTCAGAATCAAGCTAATCTTCTGCTTTCAGTAACATCCAGGCTTCATCGTGACATCTTATCTTCTCCCATTGTGCGTGTATGTGCGTATCACACCGAGGCTCCTTTCAGCACAGACAGAAAGATCAGATTTTAAGAGACACGCCAGTCTGCCCCGGGTATCTGTGCTGGAGGGAACACGATGCACTGCTGCTCTCAGCAGCCTCCCTGGCCTCGTGCTGCCCTGCTACAGATGTGTTTTACAGCCACATCTCCCCTCAGTCCTTCTGGAAACACATGAAAAACACGAGAGCAGGTGTCCAAACAAAAAGAAAGGGATCAGCTGAGGACATGCCTAACAGCAGAAACAAAACTACGAAGCTCAAGTGCGGATGTGCACTTGGCAGTGAGGCACCGACCCCGGGGTGTCTGCGTGGGCCAAGCAGGTCCCCACGTGAACTGCCACAGCGAGGTGAGGTGGGGAGAGGAAGGCAGGGGACGTAAGGGCCATCATCAGAGCAATACATTAAACGCTCGTCATTACGTACTGAAAACAGCTTTCAGCACTGCGCAGATTAATGATCCAAGACTTTATCAAGTTAATTATCTCATGCATAATTAAAGGCATTTGCTGCTGTGGCAGGCAAGAGAGAATCGGGGGAAGCAGAAGCAACAAATCAGAGCTGTGACCTTTGCAGCTGAGGAAGGCTCTTTGCCTCACCCGGGTTCTGAGCCACTCATCAAATCAGGCAGCGTTATCTCGGATGGCACAGATGGGGAACACAGTGACTGTCAAGCCATGCAATGGCACAGACTCGTTTCTGCTTGTGTGTTTACAGCTATGGTTACCCCTGCCTGCTGCTGAAGTCAGAAAAAAAGCAGCTGTTAGAATGTGGGGAGGGTGGGAGCTTATTTGGATGGGCTTTATTTCCCCAGAGCAGGGCATCACAAACACGCAGGGGACCCAATTCAACCCCAGTGCACTGCAACCCTCAGCAGCCTGCATTTCTAGGTAGTTTAAAAACAGCTCTGAGGAGCTTTCTGAGCACAGGAACAAGCCATGCGTTATTCTGCCTTCCCTAAGATGATTAACATAACTACATTCACATAGTTCTCAAGTGAGTACACAAGGACAAATTCCCATCTTTGTCCTCGCAGCCCCAGGGGACATTACAGGGCTGCAGCCAGCAGAACACAGCCCCTTTTACTGGTAAACACAGCGAGCTATTGTCAGGGACAGCAACAGAGGGAACCCCAATGCAGCTTGCACTGCACACGCGTGAAGCAGGTCGTTTCCCTTCCCTCCACTGTGAGCTCACAGCTAGCTCTCAGCAAACACAGGCCTTGCTCAAGTGGTGCTGGTCTTATTGGGATTATCCCCCAGAACTGAACAGGAGCCCTAAGCCACAGCCTGTTCCCACTTCTTGCCAGGATTCCTCAACTCTGCCACTTTCAGGCAAGATCAGCTGGTAGACTCAATTTAGGGGTACATTTACTGTATTTCTCCAGACAAAGTAGGTTAAACACGAGTCCAAAAATACATCCATACCAAATAATCATCTGGACGAATCCCAAAGAGTTCTCGGAAGTACCGAAAAGCCACTGGTGCATAGGTCTTGAACCTGAAGTCTGCATAATGGTGAGCCGGGGTGAGATTACTTCCTTCACTGCACAAAACAGACATGAGATGTGTGAGTCTCTGTGTCACTGTTCACAGATAAGGGGTTGCATTGAGGCTGCTGTATGGTAAGGATAAACTGAGCCTTGCAAAAAGACCCAAACAACGTATTCCTGTGGTTGGACAACAGGAAAGTGGGTTTTGAGTTATCTGCTAAAATCTATTTTCAAAGAACGCAAGGAACAGTCACTTGCCAAGCAGGATGCATTTACATGGTGAATGTAGCTCTTGTGAGCTCCGTTTATTTACAGAGTTGAAGAGCTCCAGAATGAGCTTCTCCCATCTCAAACATGGCATAATTTTGAGGGAGATATTCTACAGATAGAAGGAAAAGTGCACAGCAAGGCTAACCCAAGCACAGCACCGAACCTTACATTGTACTTCCTTGCAAGTCAGTGTACTGCAGCATCTAACACTTCCCACTGCTATGTTTGTACAAAATAGATGCATACTTAGAGCATCCATCTCTGTCATCTAAAGACAGATGGAAGCTCTCTTGAAAAAAATCAGTGAGAGGAAAAGAAATAAGTCATCCGTTCATTTTGTTTCCTTCTCTCCTTTACCTTGGGAAGAAAATGCTCTCCACCACGTAGAAGTCCTGCATCAGGACATCTCTCTCTGGCTTGGAGCTCAGGTTGCCGACCGTGTACCCGATCCCCAGCTGGATGGCCCCCTTCAGTGTGGAGGAAGTGGTCTGGCAGAAAGGAAGGAGCCGTGCGTGAGCAGGCACAGACTGTGGCAGTAACACTCCCTGCACTGTAGCAGGGCCACACCTGTGACTTCACGGCCATCCTGAGCACTGCACACTGCTATGCAAGCTCAACCAGCAGCTGAACACATCAACTCAAGTCTCCAAAGGTCTGTGCTTCACAGGACTAAACAGTACAAGGGTGCTGCGTAAAACCTAAATCAGACTGGTTGCTATTGGTTGCTAAGCCAGGAAAGCTCAGCTGTAGCACTCCTGATCCCTGGCCCTAACTTCTCTGCCTGCCACTGATGTAGTCTCCAAATCCAAACCTTTTTGTAGGTGGTTTCTCCAGAAGCATCAACACTTCGATGACCAATCTTCTTTCCTTGGCCAGGCTGTCCCGGCAGTGACGGGCCCTGCAACGAAAGGGCATGGTGACATCCCAGAATGGGTGGCCTGGCAACAGGAACAAACAGAACAGTGCAGGCTGGAGCAAGCCTTCATGATCATAAAGGGATCCCTATTGCAAACAGGTGCAATTGGCACCGGCAAGCTCAAACAAGGCTGTTTGATTTAACCATCCATCTTTCAAGAGGACAGGACTGAGAATTCCCAGTTCCCTCCCCCCTCCAACACCCTCAGCACCAGTGGGGCAGAACCTGTGGCAAAGACATTGAGCCAGGAGAGAAACTTGTGCCCCCAGCTGCCGGGATTCCCTGCATGCTTGGCTCTGGTTTCTCATTGATTAAAAACAGTGATGCATTAAATCAAACTGCAAGAGGTTTGCTCTTAAAAATCCCACACCCTCAGGATTCATGGCAATGCCTCACACTTCGCTGACAACGTGGATAACACAACCCCACGCCCGTGTTCACGTGGAGATAATCCATTTAAGCAAGATCTCATTTGTTAACAGTTCAAAGGACAAGCCCACACAGGGCAAGCTGCAAAAACAGCTCCTCCTGAAGTTTTGCAAAGGAGGGAGCAGATGGCAGCTGCAAGCCAGCAAACTGCCGACGCAATCCATCAGGTGAAGCTGGATGCAGCTCCTGCTGCAGCCCCAGCAGCCAGCCGTGGTGAGCACCAGCAGCACATGGAGTTTTGTCACACTACAGGCCCTGGCTGTTCTTAAAGCAGCGAGATCCAAGGTCACTTCCCAAGTGACAGTATTATATCGCTGTCTCTCAGCGCTGCACAGAGCCATCTCAGAACCAACGGCTGCAGCAAACAGTGGATAATTTTGTTCAGATGACAGAAGTTCTTTTAATCAGGAGCTTGCAGCTATTCTGGTCAGGCTGCCCCTACTTCGGGAACAAAGGGGCAGTCTCATTTCTCCTTCAAAACCTTCCCACTCTGCTTTGAGCATCCTCTGCACGCAAGCCCAAGCTGCATCGTCCTGCCTCTCCTCGTGGCTCACCACCACCCTCCAAAATAAATAAGCCACGGGTATTGGTTGAACAATTCCCATCAGCAACAAAAGTCTACTGCACAGACTCTGCATTTCCAGGGCAAGAAGAAGTGGGGTTCATTCTGCACTGAGGAAAGCAACTTTTACAGGAGTTGGATTCTTTATGATACACATTTCTGGGGAGGCAAAAGGAACAACGTCCCACATTCCTGGCAGTGTATGGGAAGGTTTTGCTCATCACCCCAGGTGAGTAATATAAAAAGGGGAACATCAGAAACTTGGCTCAAAGAAAACCCATTGGAGCACAGTGCCCTAAAGCCTGAGTGTGGGCTCTGGGGAACAGCTTCCAGGCGCAGATCCTGCACGGGGCTCCTGCTGCCAGGGCTGTGCTCCAGGAGGTGACAGTGATTCTGCAGCCTGGGTTATGGAAAGAGGACATCATCCCCTCAAACTGCTGCCCTGCTGCAGGGCTCCATGCTGCACCGCTGCCTCATACCAGGAGCAGATGAGGCCCTACAGGAGCCCGACGTGAATCTCCATTCATTGCGTTCTCACTTCTCAGCACAGTTTTCAAGACCATCTTACCTCAGTGGTAGCTGCTTTCTTTGGTGCCAGACCTGAGGAGAGAAGGGCAGAGCATCACTAAAGACAGGCATGTGAAAGAACCAGACAACAAGTGACTGCTTTGCTTGTTCAAGCAAGCTCGAAAGCCCATCAAGCAGTTGTGCTGTTTTCAGTTTCACTAGTGCAGGAGCCTGAAGTTCCTGAGTTTACCCAACCAAAAACAGACACAGACACACACACACACACCATTTATCCCAGCAATTATTTTTCCTGGAAGTTTCAGCAAAGATCCCACATGATCCCACAGCACTGTAAGCAATAGGGCTGTACTACACCACAGCCAGCTGCACCCAGAGGCACAGAGAGATGCTCACAAAGCTGCTTCCCAGCCACCCCACAATGTATACTGATCTACTTACAGAACCCAAATATAACACAGAAATGAATCCATCCCATAACTCAACCGCTGCCTTTGGGAGAAGCCATTTCTCCATTGCAGCCAATGGTGAGACATTAAGATTTTGCCTACAGCCTTCAGATACACAACTGGAGTTGGGGACAGCGGCCAAAATCACCTCATCCTGATTGTATTTGATTGTATTTTGAGCAGGCTGCAATCCAGCCTCCCAAACCAAGTGCTTCGTCTGCATTCACAAAGCTGGAGCAGCTTTGTGTTGGTGTTTTGCTTCAAATCACACTGCCTTTGCTTGCATGGATTGTAATCCAGGTAATCAATGGCACAACCCTAAGCAAGACAGCGGGATCCCCGCATGGAGCACAGCACTGCCTGTCCTGGAGAACTTGGAGCCGAACCATTCCTTCTCCAGCCCATGACACACACACCTCTCCTGGTCCCTCACCACCAAGCCCAGCAACGTGCAGGCCGGCAGGAAGCACAGCACTGGGGAGGGCTGGGATGCTCCTGCTGCCCCGTGCAGCCACGAGCCCTGCTAATCTCTTTGCTGCGCTCTGTCACGATTCCAGAGCGGGAGATTATCTTTAATTTTGTGATAATTACCACAAGCTGCTTTCATTGCCAGCTTTTAAGTGTCTGCTGCTGTACACGTACCAAGTGTGGGATCAACACCAACCGCTCGTAAGAAGGTCCCAAGGCAAGGAAGGACTGGGGACCTCCAGGGGAAACAGTGCTTCAGGTGCATCACCAGCAAAACCTCTCCCAAAAATCAGCTTTATGAAATTGACTTTAGGCAGAACATGTTAAAAAAAAACCTTGCACCAGCTCCTCAGCACTCACACACGCTGACAGATGGTCCTGCACAACCTGCCTGAACCCCAGCGCGGGGGCTGCGCAGCCATGAGAGCTGGTGCTCAGGTCTGTGGGGCACCAGAGCTGTGCTGGGGGGAGCTAGGATGCTTAGCAAGCTAATTGAAATGATTCTTATCCGATTTGGTGCAGCTTAGTGTGGGCAGAAGCGTTTGGTGTGGCTCTGGTTGGAGAGGTGTGGGCCGGCCGGCCTCAGTCCCCTGCCCTGCTCCAGGGTTCTGCAATGCTTCGTGCACGCTTGACCTGCTGCCTTCACTTCTTCTCACCCACACACTGCTCTTATTCAACGCGATGCTGACATACATGCTGCACTGCTCACCGTTCCCACCTCTGGTTTGGCCTCCACTGCTTCCGTTTGCCTCTCAGCACTGCCCAGCCGCAGTCGGAGGGATGCGGTCGGCCCCAGATCCGCACGTCTCAGCTCCAGCACGTGCCCCAGCTCAGTTTCTGCTTTTAGCTCTGCCCCTCCACCAGATTAGATAACCCATTTCTGCTCTTACACAACAAGCAGCATCAACAAAACGATGCTCAGACGTCTCCATGCCCCTTGCCTCTCATCCATGTCAATGTAGGCAGAGGGCTCAGCAAGGAACCCACACCTTTGGCTTCATCCTCCTCACCAGAGCACTAAAATCACCGAGTGCCACAGCACTGGGTTGGGACACTCTTTGGTGCTGCTGCTGGGGACACAACAGTGATGGCACAAGTTAATTAGTACAAGAATAACTCATCTTTTGGGCTGAAAAACAAAACTCCCAGGAAAAAAAACCTTGCTGCCCATGACCTATCCAGAGTGAAAAACATGGGTTTCAAGCTTGATTTGTGCAAGGAATTTCCCAGGAAAGTTTACAAACACCAGCAGAAGTCTTCAGTATGAGACACACGCATACACACACTTATAGCTCACAAATATTTAAAGCTTTACAATGCTCCAGAGAAGCGCTGGAAACAAACTGGAGGGGCTGGCAGATCTACCTGGGCTCCTTTACCCTGACTGAGACAGTGCTGCATTCACGTGCTTACTGGGAGATATGCACTGTGACTACACACTGAAAAGTACACGGAATACAAACAGACTTCTGCATGGAATTTTGCTGCTCTTCGGTGATGACAGACAGCACGAGCAAGCCCCTCGGACAGGAGGAGGCACTGGGGTCTGCTGTCTGCTCGGGCTGCCCCACACCGCCTGCTTTAGGGCATGAGCTGGGAAAGCCAAGGGCTGTGCATGGGGAGCAGATGTGCGGCAGGAGAAATACGGAGAGCGAGGCGAGAAGCACAGCGTGTCCATCCAGAGACAGCTGCTGCTCTCTGTGAGGGCCTGCTGAGAAAACGAAACGAAGGACACAAAAAAGCAACCAGGAGAAGATGCCAGGAAACAAGCCTTGGCCAGGAGTGGAGCACGGATTGGCACGCACAGGAAGCAGCCCCCCAACTTCTTGCAGCAGAAGCGCAGCATATGGCACTGAGTGGCCCGAAGCAATGGGCCGGGAGGAGCAGCAGCAGGAACAGGACGTGCAGCAGCCACCCCGAGAAGGCAGCTCCTTCCACCCTGCCCTTCCCAGCCAGGATGACCTACTTCTGATCACAATGTGCACTTTCTCTCCTTTGGACAATAACATCTGATCGGGATGAGAGGCATCAAGGAAGTCACAATGCTAAATGGAGCATTGAGGTCTTTTCCCATTTTGATGCAGCCCCTCTGGGCAGAGGAACCATTTCCAGGACCACCTACAAGAACCTGTGCAGGTTCCACACCACCTGACACCCCAATGAACGCTGGCAGTCAGCAGCCCCCCAACCCTGCACAGCCCCGTGCCTCCACGCAGGGATGGCTGATAGCATTGGCACTGTGCCCTCTGCCACAACAACACCACACCCTTCTCTCTCTTCCCATCCCCACTGCTTGGTTCACTTGAGCATAAACTTGTCTGGGACAGAACAGCGTGGTTGTAGGGAAAGTGCTCCATGTACTGTGAGTAAGGACAGGGCCCCACGCATGGGAACAGCATGCTCCATCCCTCACCGGGCACCAGACCCACGCCCAGCCCAGCACGCCATCACCAGCATGTGGGACTGCCACGAAGAGGTGGTTCTGTACCGAAGGCATCCACCAGCCTGCTTCTCTGCTTCAAGTTTTAAAGCAGAAATTCATCCTGCCTCGCAATCATGTTTAGCCGGGCCACGGCACGGGGTGGGGATGCTGCAAGGTGGGAACGCCTTCCTGCCTGGCTCTGCTCCCTGGATGCAGGTGCTGGGTAGCATTGATCCTTCGGGATGTGGGCTGCAGAGCTGGGATGTGCCCTGCTAAAACGTTTCCTTGACAACTAACCAGAAAAGCGCTTACAGCAGGGAAGCCCAATTACAGCAGGGAACAAGCAGGACAAGCCGGGGGAAATGAAATTTAAAAAGAGCTGATTTGCTTCCTTGTCTCCCATCAGCTGTGTGTAGAAAAAGGACAATTTCAGGGCGCCTATAGCCCGAACCGTGTGACACATCTGACAAAAAAGCCAAACAAAAATCTCATGGTGAGGCACGCACAGCAGCTGACATCCAATAGCGGGAAAGGCTGCAGCCGCTCCGCTGCCATTATGCAATCCAGGGGGATGCTCAGCCCCGCGTCTGCTGGATAGGAAAGGTGCAGCCTTATCTGAACACAGTGTTCCTGCTGCAGGAGGACGGCGGAGCTGAGCAAAACATGCTCCCTGCACGTCCCAGAGTGGGGTGAGGATGAGACGGCCCCAAGGTCAGCACTCGGCAGCCTCCTCCCTGCCCCTGGACTCGCTCCTTAGTGCAGCCTTCAAGCCCAAGTCTGCCTAAAATTCAAGCAAAGCTTGATTAGGATTAATTAGAGACAGCAAGCAGCACGGCAGGAAGAGCAACCGCTCCAGGATGGAGCTGGCTCTGTGTCCTTGACACTGCAGCAAAACCACGACACTAATTTAGAGCGAGGCCATTAAAGGCTGGAGGACTCTGAAGCTATGGCGAGGTCCAGCTGCCCCTGGCTTTGCTGTGGGATAGGAACAGCTCTGCACCCCTGCACATAGGCTATGCCAGGCAGAAGGAGGCGGTGGCTGGAAAAATGAACGTCATCAGAGCCTGTCCCAAACTCCTGAAGCTGAAAAACAGGCTGGGACGCAGCTACCGAGAGAGCCAGGCCCTAGTGGAGACATTACATTGGAAAAGACCTCTAAGATGCACAAGTCCAACCCCAACCCATCCCACCATGCCCACTGACCCCAAGTGCCACATCTCTGTGGCTTTGGAGCCCCTCCAGGGACAGTGGCTCCACCCCTCCCTGAGCAGCCTGTGCCCTTCCAAAGCAACTGTGCCTAACATCCAACTGGAACCCTCCCCGGTCTGAAGGCCACAAATCATCCTGAAGATGCACCTGGATTTTTAAGGAGTGAGGTATTTCCTGATTTACTCCAGCCAAAGCTGCTTGGCTAAATCCTCTAAGATTTAATTCCCCTCTTGCTAATGTCGCCTGACAGATTTTCCTGGGGGTGCTCACACACTGAGGACTGAAAGGGGATTTCAGAAGTGGGTCGCAGAGCTGCATCAGGGGAGGGTCAGGCAGGGGAACAGGAAAGCTTCAGCACCAGAGGGTGGTGGGCACAGAGCAGGCTCCTCGAGCTGCTCACACCATGCTCCCTTCCTTCACTGAGGTCATTTGTGCTCTCTGTGCCTGCAGTGCTTTGGTCCGATTCTCCCACTCCATGCTGACCAAGGCACCTGAACAGATGGAACAGAATAAGCCACAATAGAATGAGCTCCAAAGATGCTGTGTGCTGCTTACCCCAGTTCCCAAAGGTGCTGGGGACACTGTGGGTTTTCAATGCACATCCATGCCCACAGCTGCACTGCTGGGGACCCAGAACAGAGCGCACAGCCCCAGAGCTGTGCCTGAGCACCCCCTGCAAGGAATGGGTACAGAACGAAGCAACATGAGACAGCAGCATCACGTGAACTGAATTCCAGCACTTCTGAACTACACGGCATTTAGCTCCATAAGAAAAATCTTGCAGGAGCTTTAATCCAGCTTGCTAAAGCTTTCTGCTCCCAGCACAGACCTGCAGGCTCTGCACTTTGTGGGGTGGGGAGGAAGAGAATGTGCAGCCAACACTCGCCGATGTTTCTCAATGGGGAATGTAACACACACGAGAAGTTCTGCTGTTCACATCCTGAACCCCATAGCTTTCAGGCTATGGACAGACAGCTCAGCCCACAGGTCAGGGCTCCTTCAGGCTCATCAGTGGGGCCAGAGGGATTTTCACGTGTTGTTTTCAACAGAGCAGACCAAAATGGAAATCACAAGGCTCAGAGCAGTTGAGCAAAGGTGGCTTTCTGGGGAAAGAGCCCAAGGCAGCTGCGACAAAGCAGAGCCAGGTGCTGCAGCACCACAGAAGGATGGATGTGACCCAACACCAGAGCTCCTCACAGGGACACTGCTTCTCCAGGCCCACTTTGCTGAAACGGAAGCATCAGTTTTGCAAGGGCTTAAAGGCCAGCCATAAGGCAAAGCACATATGGAGAGCATTCTCTTGGCAAGCTGAAGCAACCCAAAAGCAGAAGCTCTAATAGAAAACATGAAACAACAGGCAGCACTTGCCACTTCTGTCCATGATCTGTTCATTCCCACTTCAGGTGAACAGCTGCCATTTAGGCATGTCCCATCTCTGCCTTCTACAGCCCTTGGAAAGCCCTGTGTTCTTACAGAGTTCTGTAGTTTTTCCACCCCAAATTCCTGAAAAGCCTTTGTCCTCTTGCAGCAGCTCCCTGAGACCAGTTACAAGCAATTTTAGGATGCTCATCACTTTGCTTTCTCGTTTTCCTTAGTAAACATTTTTTGGCATTCCCAGCCTGGCTGAGCGTCCCAGATCCTTCATCCCCCCGTGACACAGCATCCACCCCTCAGAGACTAAGGTGCAGAAAGACTGTGTCATCATTTCTCTTCCATCAAAACTGATCTAAACCTGAAGGGATGCTATTCTGCGAGGAAGCACTTTGGATTTATAACCAATGTGTGTACCAAAACCATGCCCTGAGCACTGGGAGAATCAGTGTGCAGCTTTTCCTGAGCAGAGGCTGAAAATAGAAAAAACAAACTCTACAAAACTGTTGGTCTTACAGATTCGGGACCTGCTGGGCTGAGCAGAGAGAACTGTGCCTTGCTTCTGGCTTTGCTGGAGCACGTCACCTGGCACTGCCAAGTGCAGCTCTGAGCTCCCATCTCCCAGCCCTCACACTGGGGATGGAGCAGTGCTCAGCAGTGGCTCCAAACATAGGTTCATAGGTTCATAAGGTTGGAAAGGACCTACAAGATCACCTAGTCCAACCATCCTCCTATCACTATTCCTACCCAACTACTGCTAAATCAAATCCCTCAGCACCTCATCTAAACGCTTCTTGAACAGCGCTAGGGACGGTGCCTCACCCACCTCCCTAGGCAGCTGCCTCCCTTTGAGAACATCAACACGGACGACTTTACCTGGAAAAATCCACAAACTTTGGTCCACCACATGTGCAGAGAGACTAGGGAAGGAGATGTGCAGCAGCAGCTGCTGCCTCCCACCTGTATGAGAGGCACTGGTAATATTTTGCTGGTGTGACTGAACACAACCGCAAGGACTGAGTGGGCACTAAGGCACACACAAGTCTTCCCTGGGCTTTCAAAGAGGACAAATTGCTTCTGCCTTATGCCACAGCCTCCCCATACCGAGCCACCACAGACAGCATCATCAGCGTTGCGAAGGAATGTGAACCTCAGCTCCTCCTCTATGCATATATAGCATTTTACAGAAAGAAACCAGGCCACCCAACCAGGCAACCAGAGCGAATCACCTTCATTTTACTTTGCAAAAGTAGAAACCTGCATTTCTGGGCCTTATGCCAAGCCTGAAGGTTTTTCTTAAACCCCTCTGATCTTCAGGACCTTGAGTAAAATCCTGATCCCATGGTCACAGCTTTGGGAAAGCTCTGCTTGGTGTGGCCAGGAGCTGCCAAGCCTGACGGAGCTGCACTGAAGTGGTAACAGAAGGCAGCAGGGTCTGAGAGCAGAAAAAACTTAGCCTCAATTGCCAGCAGGCTGCGAGCACCAGCACTGGGAAGAGGGCGTGCTCACAGTGTAACTGCAGCACTGCCACCGCTGCTGCCCGATCGCAACTGGAGGAAGAAAAACAAGTTAACATCCAGGAGCTTGGGAGGACGCTGCTAACTTGCCCTTCAAAGCAAATCTGTTCCACCCATAAATGAGGAATTACACCCTAAGAATTCTCTCCTCCCGCAGAAATGGGACGGCAGATTCAGACAACCTCTCTGATTTAAACACTCGTCAGAATAAGAGCGGTGCTGCTCACCTCCTCCCTGCCCACCCCTCCACACTGGCTGTTTTCTTCCCCACCCTCCCCTCCAGCTTCAGAGCAAGCAGCAATTTCTACTGAGAACAGCTTCTGCTAATTACAGCCCTGCACCCTGCAATGAGCTGCAGGTGTCTCAGTGCTGATGGGGCACTATGAGGGCCACAGCAGCTCCGGATTCAGCTGCAATTCGTGCAGCTGTCCAGGGGGGCAGTTCTATGACATCACCCGCATACCCCGTCAAGTTGCCTCCTTGGCAATCTTCACACTACAAAGCAATGCAATCCTTCAGAAACCACTTTGTTTGTGCTTTTAATACGTAAGAGAACCTCTCACACTGTACACTGATTCTGCATTTTAGCAGAACCAGAAAAGAGAGTGATGAGACACTGGTGGCCCAGCAGGGATGTGGGTGCTCCCACCCCACAGGCGCTCGAGGCCGGGCTGGATGGGGCTGTGAGCAGCCTGCTCTAGAGGGAGGTGTCCCTGCCTATGGAACGAGATGATCTTAAAGGTCCTTTCCAACCCAAACCATTCTGTGATGCTATAATGATGGGTTTGCTTTGCCGAAGGACAGAGAAGCAAAGGGACAAACCCTTATGGCGAGCAGCCTGCAGCCACGGGATGACCGCACCGCCGCGGCACGCTGTGACTCAGCCCACAGTGCAAAACCCACACACACGCCGGGGAAGCCACGAGAACACCCGATGGAGGACAACGGTGCTTAATGAGGGGCTGACAGCACGTTCTGCTGAAGCACGTGTGGGTGAGAAGAGACGACGTGACAGAAACGCTGCTCCGATCGCTTTTAGCTTTTCCATTTCCCAGAAAAGTTCTGAGGTTAACTTGGCTGCTGGCAGCACTGCAAAGCACAAGCAAGTGCCAGGCTGCCAGGGAACAGGGTACTGCTGAGAGCTACCTAAAGAAGGCATAACTACAGCATCACCGTATTGCTGTTGGCTCTCCCTGGGCTGCTGAGGGCAGGCTCTGAGCACAGGGCTCTCCTCAGACGGTGTGATTTACTCAGAGAGGAGCTGGAGAGCTTGGGAAAGCCCCAGAACGCTTTTCCTCCCAGCACGACACGACCTGGGTGAGCAGCACTGGGCACTGTGCTGAGAAACACAGCGCTGACAGAGCTCAGGACAGAACTCACCCACAGGATTTTCACACCACCCTCTTCTTCCCTGCACTTCTGCTGTTTTAATCCCAGCATCAAATTGGCCTTTTGCTTCACAGTGCCTCAAAGTACCATCCCACTGGGCTCCCACAGCCTCTCTGCCATGAGCTCAACAGAGCACTGTCACAAACCAAGCCTTCCCATTGAGGGAATGCCATGCAGAGGTAGCACCCCGCCAGCACTGGGAACACACCTGGCAGCCCAAAGAGACAGCTGGGCACAGCAAAGCAGAAGCAGCGTGCAGTGAGAACAGCTCCCTCGGTCAGGGCACTGCCCAGCCCTATTTCAGCACTCAGCTGCCTGCATCTGAACGATGGATGTGCCAGGGAAGAAAGCAAGTGCTGGAATTCCTGCTCCCACTTTTCAGGCTGCAGTCGCCTTATATGGGAAAATCGTATTTATTTACTGAGGCTGTGCATCCTGTGCAGCCTTCAATGGCCATGTCAGCGACTCGCTTCCATCATCGCTCCCAATCACATGCTGCATGCACTGACTCCTCATGGGTCGCTCCCCGCAGGGCTGTTCCAGCCCCAGAGCCCCAGCCCCACTGGCTCCGTGGCCACGCAGCAGTGAACTGCCACCAGACCCATTGCTGCCTGCTCTTCTGCCCCAGCTTCCCTCCCTGGTCCTGGCCGATCCATGTTTTAAAGGACGACTCATTTGCTGGAGCAGCCTGAATTACATTCGTGCCGCCTCGCTCCCTCCCTGCAGCTGAGCTGTGACTTATTGACTGTGAAGGAGCTGCAGGGTCTTTTTGAGTTGAGGGCAGAGGGTGTTTTTGTGAGTGCTTTTGCCTAGCTGGCTCCCTCTGTCATCATCTTATAGCACCATTTCATGGGAAAGAAGCATGTGACACCCGACTGAGCTGTGAACCATAATCATGCTGAGGACGCTGTTTACATTTGATTTTTCCTCAAGCTGATAAGCTCATTCCAATTTCCCTCTCCATCGCGTTGGTACAGATTGAGCAGCTCATGCCCCACGGGTTGGAATTCTTCTCTTATCTCTCATCTGCTTGCTGGAAAAAAAAAATGGCTTACAGCAACCCTTCAGTTATCACTGCAGAGAGGGAAGGGCCACAGCACTCCGTCTGTGGTACCCAGCACTGCCCCAGCGCAGGAAGAGACCTCCATGCATCACTGCAGCTCCTAAAGCAGAGGGATTCAGCCCCAAAGAACATTCTGTCTGTGCTGCAAGCAATGGGCAGGCTGTGATCATGCAACGGGAGCCACAAGAAATAGAAACAGATTGAAACCAACTCTCAGCCCAATGGGGAATTAGGATTTCCAGACTCCACCTTTGCAAGGAGAGGGAGGAGAGCACCCTGTCCATTCTGCTCTCAGTTCTTACCACGAGCTGCTGGCAGAAGCAACCCCCCCTGGGCAATGCTCTTCTCCCCCAGTTCCTGGGTACAGGACATCCTGGACCAAAAGGATTCAGTGCTCACTGCACTCAGAGTCCCCCAGGCTCCCCCCAGCAGCTCTGAGTCCTTCACCAACACTGGCAAACAACTCTCCATGCTGCCTGCAGCTTCTTCCCAGGGCAAGAGGCAGTGGGGCCAGGAAGGAGCCATTCACAGACGTCAGCTTTTTCAAACTCCCTTTTCAGCCACAGCGATTACAAAACTTTCAAAACCTCGAGGCCTTTTGTTTTCACAAAGCAATGGATTAGCCCTGTTTGTTCAGGAGTGTGCCTGCCTGCCGGCACTATGCTGCTTTCCTCCTTCAAAACACACCCTGAGGGTTCCCAGTGCTCCCCAGGGGCCCTAACCTCAGTCCTGTGGGGGTCTCACTGAGCAGCAGCTTCGCTCCCTTCACCCCTCCGTGTCCTGTGGGGGTCTCACCGACTCCAACGGGGATCTGAATGGTGACAGTGCAGCACGTGCTATGTGGAGGTGCTGTGATTGGGAGTCACTGAAACAGGACGAGGTGAGCTCCAATGCACAGCCGAGCTGCAGCCAGCAGAGCTGATCACGGTGCTGCTGCCATGCCACCAGGCCCCGCAGGTTTGGCTCCTTCCAGAAAACGATCGGGGCTGCCTCACTGCTGTCTGCAGCCCTGGGAGCTCTGTGTGACACAGACTGGGCTCTACTTAAGTGAGCAGTGAGCAGCTTGACTCAAAGAAATAACATAAATACTGAAGCATCGGTGATGTTACCGGCCCTGTTTCATCCTTGCTGCCACCGTACCCATGTAAGATAAGAGCCTGCAGGCTTAGGAAACGCAGCTTCGCTTGCAACTGGCAGAAAAGCACACAACGCTGAGCACCGATCCCCACAGACCTTTGGTTTGGACCGAGCACCAAACAACCACACATCACAACACCGCGGCCACGGCCGGGCAGAGGCACACGGGTCCCTTCCCTCCCGCGCTCCTCAGCAGCGCGGCCGAGGGCTGCCAGCCCCACAGCAGAGCCCGGAGGGCACGCGGCTGCCCCACAGCCGCACATCACAGACAACGGCCCTGAAATAAGCACGGCCCCGGCTGTCAGATCGCCGCACCTCGCGGGGCTGCGGAGGGGCTCCGGGCACGGACAGCCCCCACGGCCCCAAAGCCGCCTCTGAAGCCATTAACGAACCACGGAGCGGCAGAAAGGCGCAACGCCGTGCGCTGCCCCCGGCACGGAGCCCCAAAGCCACGGGAGTGTGGGGGTACAGCCCTGAGGACACAGAGTTACCCCCCCCCACCCCGAGGGGCGGAACCATTCGGGGAAGAGGGGGGGGAGGGCAAAGGGGGGGAAAGCAGCTGCAGCGGCCCACGCTGTGCCACGGGTGGGGGGGAGGCTCTGGGAGGAACTACAACGAACTGGGGGGGAGGAGGAGGGACAGCCCGGGGGGACTCCGCGGGGGACGTTACCTCCTGCCGCGTCCGGTCCCCCCGCGCCGGCCTCCGGGGTGATGGCGCCGGCCCCCGCCACGGCCGAACCCTCCTCCTCCTCGGGCACCTCCAGCTCCATGGCCGCCGCCAAGGGCTCGGGCGCGGCACGGCAGGGCCCCGCCGCCGCCACCGAGCTCCTCCCGGCTCCGGCCGCCGCCGTCGCCGCTAAGGAGCCTGGGAACGGTGGGGACCATAGAGCGCGGGAGGCGCCGCGGCCAGACACGCCCCGGCGGCTCAGGGCGGAAGTGGGCCGCGGCCACAGCCGGAAGTGGGGCCGCCCTCTTCCGCCAGAACTGGTCGCGATGCTGAGGCCGGGTGTCGCGATAGTCCTCGGGACCAGAACCGGGACTGGGATTAGGACCGAGATGGGGTGGGAGGCGCGGGGACGGGCATAGGGTCCGGCGCACCATAGACGTCGACAATAAAGCGACGCCTGCAGCGTCGGGGTGCGAAGGGCGGGACATGAGCGTCGCTATGGCCGCGGGGCGGGCCCTGGCCGTTGCCATGGCAGCGGGGCTCGCTGCTGCCCGCGGTTGGGGTGGCCTGTGCCGGGCCCCGGTGCGGCGGAGCCGCGCTGAGATCTCTGGGTTCGTTCCGTGCTGGAGAACCGCTCCCCCTTTCTGTCCGAAAGCCCCGCTCGGCTCCGCCGTGTCCTGTGGCACAGCCTCAGGCCGAGCCCTGCGGCCCCCGGCACCACCTAGCGGCAGCCGAGCCCTGGGAGAGGCTGCGGCGGGCGGCCCCCGTCCCGTGACACTCTCCCTCCCTCAGAACTCGCGTGGCCCAGGGGACAGCTGCGTCCCAGGCTCCGGCCGTGTCTGCCCTGGGCTGCAAAACCCGCCCGGCAATGGGCCGCGTTCCCTGCCAGCCCTAATGATGATGCGCGGCCGCCCCACCGCGCCCCCGAGGGGCCTGGGCCGCGTCCCTGCGAGGGAGGGGACCGGGAGGGGAGCATGGGAGCTGCCCCATCCTCCTGCGAGACGAGCAGTGAGCGGCTGCACTCAGACAGGGCCACTGCCATGGCCCCAACCCTGGGCTCGTGGCTGGTGGCAGGGGGCTTCCGGAGGAACTGGTCCCCTCACGACGCCCTGGCACGGGGCCTCAGCCCTCCACAGCCCCCCGGGAGCCAAAGGCAGGCTGCTGGAGCTGGGAGCCGCTGCGTGGAGCTGATCTCTGTGGCTGGAATTGCACCCTGCAGGAGGAGGAAGGAGCCCAGGCCCATTGCGAGGTGGGGGCCCAGCAAAGGGGATGGGGAGGAAAGCAGGTGGAAGCCACCACTGGGCACCAAGTGGTCATGTTTTCTCCTGTGGCCCAACAGTATTGGTGCTGTGGGTGAGCTGGCAGCTGACACTGTCCCTGCGCCCTCTGGGGCCTGAGGAGAGTGTGGGTGCTCTGGGCAGCACAGGTAGCACAGAACCCCCAAGTTGGGGAGGGGGAAGGACCCCATTCTTGGGCACCGCCACCCCACGTTCCCAAGCACCCTGCCTCTGCCTCGTTATCAGAATGGGAGCAGACATGGCTGAGCCATTAGCCTGGGGGAAGAGCAGAGACAGCCCCCCAGGATTCCTGCTGTGCTGCTGTAGAGTCCCTCAGTTCCTGTTGTCTCTCTCCTGCAGGCAGCGTCTGGCCCACAAAGGGTTACGCAAGGCAGCACCCAGGAGTGTCACCGCTGCCACCAGCCTTGGCGCTCAGCTCCTTCCTGGTCAGATTCAGCCGCGGGGGCCGAGCCACTGCACGGTGAGTGCTGGGGAACGGGACACAGCTATGGGCCACCCGTGTGCACCAGCTGCAGGAGGGAGGGGGTCTAGGGACCCTCCTGCAGCCCAGGGACAGAGTGGGAGGGGAGACCCAAAGGCACTCTGCACACTGGTGGGGCGACCTGAGCAGGGCATGGGGCAGAACTCTCATTGAGTGCTGTGGCTTCAGGCTGTGTGGACTTGAGGATTCAGGGCTGGGACTCTGTCACTGTGGCTCCGTGCCCCAGCCTGGAGGCCATGCCTCCATTCTGCCTTTGTACACCCAGCCGGGGCAGCTCCCAGCACCAGGACAAGGTCAGGATCAGCCCCAGGATGCAGCTGGAACTTGGGGAGGTGCTGGGGAGCTGCTGTCAGGATAGGGACCTCAGTGATGGGACTGGGCTCTTCCTGTACTGCTGTTGCCAGACAAGGGATGGGCGGCTTGGTAGAACCAGGTAGGCTGTGGGGGCCATCCCAGTGTGAGTGGGGCACGTGGGGCTCTTGGTATTGGGCTGGGCCATGGTCTGCTCAGCCCAGATACTGCCTCCCCTGGTGGGGCCAATTCGGGTGCGGGCTGGTTTCTGTCAGGAACCGGCTGAGCCGGCTCCTCTGGCTGCCAGCCTCGGCCTTTAGCTCGGGGCAGGGCCCCCAGGAAGGCTGAGGGCAGAACGGGGGCTTGGTGTCCCCACAGACAATTCCCTGCAGGAGGAAGCTGCCTGCTGTCCCTGCACTGTCCCTTCAGCCCCATGAGGGCAGAGAGCTGCGGGATGCAGATGTGAGGTCAGTTCACCAATCCCCAGTGATGGGTAGGGGACACAGACTGGGGTCCACTGAAGCTGTGTCTCCCTGTGGGCGGGTGCTGGTGCTGGTTTCGATGGCCGGTGACATTGGGTGGTGCGGGCCAGCCTCCTGGACTCTGCCCTGTGCTCTCAGCCTGGGTTATTCTCAGGCCCAGGTGAATGATTGCACCATACTTCTGGCCACTGCTGCATTTTGGGGCTCCTTTGTTGTGTCTGGGGCTGCATGCTTGCCCTGAGCCCTGTCCCCGGTGAGGTTGTGTCCCCACTCACTGTGGCCCCATGGACTGGCATTTCCCATGGGCACCAGCGCTCGTTTTGGATGCCATCACACCCACTGGTGCTGTGCTGCAGTATCTCCAGTGTGGCTCTGGGATTTCCAGCCCCAGTTGCCAATGTCGAGTGGGCTCACCTGGGCTCAGAGGTGGCTGAGGTGCGTTAGGGCCCAGAACAACCCTTTGGTGCTGTCGTGCAGACCCCAGGCAGGAAAGGGACCTGCGGGTGGCACAGGATGGGTGCGCAGGTAGCTGGGCCAGAGCTGGGGGCTGCTGCCATGGCAGATGGGACAGAAGACAATGGGAGCCCTGAGAGGACTGCTATTTCAGAACTAGTGGGTCTTGGGAGTCTTTGTAGATGTGCTACAGCAGAACCAGTGGGTAAGGGGAGCCGTGAGTGATCTGCAATGGCAGACCCATTGACCTTGTGCCGAGCAGCGCTGTGCCATGCAGGGGCTGTACCGTGCAGGCTCTGTACCGTGCTGTGCAGTGCTGTGCTGTGCAGGGGCTGTACCATGCTGTGCCGTGCTGTACCAACAAGGAGCACAGATCCCCTGGCACCCTTGGTGCCTGCCTGCCCAGCCCCATCTGGGCACGCCCCGGGGCCGGCAGGGTGCGTCGGGAGGCGGGCTGTGCCAAGCCGTGGCATTCCGTGTGTGCCGTGTTGTGCCGAGCTGTGCCGTGGGTGCTGAGCTGTGCCGTGGGTGCAGCAGCCACCTGCTGAGGGCCCCGTGCTGCAGCATGGCCGTTCGGTTCCAGGTGCGCTCTTCACTCGGGTGGGACCAGGAGATCCTGGGAAGGCCGCGGGGAGGTCAGCGAGGTGGGCTCAGGGCTGGGGGGCAGAGACAGCCCTGTCCTGCTTGCTTGGTGGCTGTGGGGAGCAGGTGGGAGCCAGGTGGTGGTGGCACGGTGTGGAGCTGCTGGCTGTGGTTGATCCATCACGGCGTCGCCCGGCCCTCCTGGTTTGTTTTTCCATACCCAGATGACCCTTGAGATAGAGGCTGTAGAACAGCTGCGGGAGCCACCGCCCCGTGCCAGCTTCCGCGGTCTCACCGGCGTTGTTTCCGGGATTTTCCCTGCCTGGCGCACAGATTCTGCGTCCCTCTGGGGTGCTGGGCAGTGCTTCATCCTGCACGTGCATCCCAGTGAGGCATCTGTCCTAAGTGGAAACTGTTGGATTTGGGGAGAACCAAAGAGTGAAGCCAGATGCTCACGCAGTGGCAATCAGAGCCGCCAGCTCCGTGGTCACAGCGGGGCTGGGGTGGGCAGCTGGGGGGGCACGGGAGCACTGTGAGAAGCAGCAGCAGGGGTCTGCTGGCTGCTGGGGCAGGGAGGGCAGTGGGTGGGGTGCCCTGTGCTCTCGTATCCCCAGTGCCTGTGGCTCAGCTGACACTGAAAGCTCTCGCTTCAACTCTGCCTTGCAGCCCAGAGCGGAACAGAGGAAGGGGCTGGTGGCTGTGAAAAAGAGCCAGAGCCGATCCGCACCCCCGGCCCCGGGGCTGGAGCCGGGGCACCGGTCCGCCTCAGCGCTCGCCCTCTCTCGCTTGCGTTGGCAGGTGGCCGCCATGGAGGAGATGCTGATCTGGGAGCAGCACACGGTGACGCTGAGCAAGGTGAGCGTGGCTGAGGTGGCCGTGGGATGGCCGTGGTGGGGACGGGCACTGAGCCCCTCTCTGCCCCTTCCTGCTAGGACCCTCATCGGGGCTTCGGTTTCGCCGTTTCGGGTGGCCGGGACCGTCCCAACAAGGTGACTGGGGACACGGCGGTTGTCGTCTCAGATGTGGTGTCCAGGGGACCGGCGTTTGGCCAGCTTCAGTGAGTGCGGGGGGACGTGGGGATGCAGTGGGGGTCATCATTGCCAGCAGGGACAGGAAGGGCAGCAAATCACTGCTGCATTTCCCTCACAGGAGGAGGGATCAAATCGTGATGGTGAACGGCCTTTCCATGGAGAATGTCTCATCCTCCTTTGCCATCCAGACACTTAAGACCTGCGGCAAGATTGCCAACATTGTGAGTGTACCATGCAGTGGGACTGCTCTGTGCATGTCCCCATCCTGTCCCTGTGCCTGTTTGCACTGGGGTTCGGGCAAAGCCCCACTCCTGTTGTGGCCCTGTGCTCTGCTCCCTCAGAGTACCCATGGTTCATGTTCTGGGCTGGGAAATCACCTCATCCACATCCCTTCCTTTCCACGTGCAGACACTGAAAAGACAAAAGAAAATCCAGCTCCCTGTGAGCAAGAGCAGCCCCGCATCCCCTGCCGTGACCCGGCGCTACGACTCGGATGATGACTATGACTCTCATGGTGTGGATCCAGCCCTGCGCAGCGCCAGCCAGCACCGCTCCCGAGATGACCTGGACCACAACCAGGGCTACGACGGGGACTCATCCAGCGAGAGGAGCTCTGGTCACCACCGGGATGACCGCCACCGCCGCAGGTCGAACCGCAGCCGGAGGCGAAGCCAGGACAGCAACCACTGGAGGCAGAGCCCCAACAGCGGTTCGGAGCGCGGGGGCTGCAGCCGGCACCGCTCCACCAATGGCTTCAGCCACGAAGGGGACGCCAACGGGCTGGCGCTGGTGTCGGGGTTCAAGCGGCTGCCACGCCGGGACGTGCTGATGAAACCTGTCACGTCAGTGCTGGTGAAGAAGAAGGAGGATGAAGGTAGGGCCTTCTGCTCCCTGCATCCCTGCGTCTTGTTGTCCGGGCGGTGGCTGCGTGTCTCTGGAGTGAGGCTCTGGCACGCAGCAGGACGGTGATGTGTGCTGTGCTGTGGGTGCTGAGCCTGCTGGTGTCAGCGTGGGGGCATCACAGCTCAGCTCTGGGGATTGCTGACGGCCTGGTGGGAGCTGCAGTTGCTTGTGGGGTGGTGGTGAGGGGGAACTTTGAAGGAGTCCTGCTTCTGCCTGGCCCCTGCACTGCCATGGGCTCTCTGATGCAGAGTACGGCCTGAAGCTGGGCAGCCAGCTCTTCATCAAGCACATAGTGGAGAGCGGGCTGGCAGCGAGGCGCAGCTCCTTACAGGAGGGAGACCTCATCCTGAAGGTACGGGGTAAGATGGGGCGCACAGTACTGCGGGGGACTCAGTGCCCTCCTGTTGGGTGGCTTCTTGGTGGCTGGTGACACTGCAGGGGACTAGCTGTGGGTGTGTTTGGCTGGAGGCAGCTCTGCCTGGTGCACTCATCCTGCCCTGCTCCCCAGGGCTACGCAGGGGTTCTTGGGGATCAGCTCTGCTTGGTGCCAGGGGCAGCAGCTTGTCACCTCCTCCCTCCTGTCCCCATGGCACCAGTCCTGTGCTGTGTGTGGGTGTCCCTTCTGGGGGAACAGCCAAGAAGCAGCTCAGGGGTTTGGGCCATGACAGATGAAATGATGCTCGAGGTGTCTGGGGAGGATTAGACAGGGGAGCGTTGTGGTGGGAGCATCTCTGTGCGATCAGGCTTTTCCTGGGGTGCCTTTCCCAGGAGTGAGCACCCTGAGGCCTTCCCACTCTGCCCCTCCAGATCAACGGGGTGGCCAGTGAGGACATGTCCCTGGCTGACACCCAGCAGCTCATTGAGCAGACAGAGGGGATCCTGACTCTGCTCGTCCTCCGGGACCACCGGCGGTTCCTGATCAACATCCCCAGCATGGAAGACTACCAGAGTGACAGCTCCCGGATGGACGGTGAGGGGACAGAGGGGCAGTGCCAGGGTCCCACTGCACAGTGTGGGGACTGGATGGGCACTGATGCATCTCTCCTTCTGTTGCTTCAGATATCTCCGACATCGACTCTGATGCGTCCCACCCACCATCCCCTAAGGCCTCCCCACGACTCCCAGCTGCTGCCAGGATGAATTCACCAGTGTAAGTCCCACTGTGTTCCCATCCCTGTGTCCCCATGATTTTCCCATTGATCATAAGATTCTCCCATGCTCTCTATCCATCTGGAGGGCCTGGTTTTCCTATGTGCTGGAGCCAGCTTACTGTAGGTGGCACTGCATTTTGAGCCCCATCTTGCTCATGCTGATCCCCACATCCATGCCCTCCTTAAAACCTCCCGACTCTGTTCCAGAGAGAGGAGACGATCAAGCAGGAATGCTGCGACCAACACAAACATGGATGATGCTCTGAGCCATGGTGGGTGAGCTCAGATCGGGCTGGGGGGAGCTGAGGGTTCTGAGCAGGCTCCAGTTTATGTGTCCCTACTCCAAACCCACCAGCTCTCTCTGTGTCTCGGTGGTCTGGGGGAGCACACAGCCACCAGCACCTCCTGGATCAGCTTTCCTTGCCTGCAGACATGCTGGAAGCTGTGGAAAGGGACGGCCACCACAGCCCCCGCAGCAGACCCACTGCCCGAGCTGCCCCCAAGGATGGGTGCGTCTCTGCAAGAGGTGGTGGGAAGGGCTGAGCAGACAGGGATCTGCTGTGGGGCAGCTGCAGGGCTGGGGGCTCTGCATTGGTGACCACCAACGTGCTGACTGCAGCCTCCCCTTGGCAGGTACAGTCCTGACTCCAGGGTCGTGCAGTTTGTGAAGGCCAGGAGCGTGGGGCTGCGGCTGGCTGGTGGGAACGACGTGGGCATCTTCGTGTCGGGTGTGCAGGAGGGGAGCCCAGCCGACAGCCAGGGCATCGAGGAAGGGGACCAGATCCTGCAGGTACCTGGGAGTAGGAATGGCACTGAATGCTTTAGTGCCCAGCTTCTGTACCCAATACCCTCCATGCTGTTTGGATTTCCCCCACTGGGCATCATTTTGAGGCAGTGCTGGTGCCCGCAGCCCAGACCCATTAGTGTGGGCCCATGGGCCCTGCCTGGCAGAGTCCAGGCACTGTGCAGAGGAACTGCTCCCAGTGTCACCCAGGGGTTGTGGCAGGAACTTGGTTCCCCTCCCACTCCCAGGGACGCCCCTACCCTGGGGTCCTGAGACCACACTGGACCCCACACCCTCCATCCCGCTGTCAGGGCACATCTGGGCATCTTCCCACACAGGTGAATGGCACCAGTTTCCAGAACCTGACCCGTGAGGAGGCGGTGCAGTATCTCATGAAGCTGCCGCCGGGGGAGGATGTCATACTGCAGATCCAGAGCAAGCAGGACAGTGAGTGATGGCTGGTGACTTCTGGGCTCATGTCTCTCCATCTCTTCTGAGTGAGCATCAGACTGCTCAGCTCCCCGCAACTCTTTCTGCCCCACAATGTGGTCCTTCTTCCTCACACCATCCTCCTCTCCCCCAAGGAGGTGATGGGAGTGCACTGGATGATCCTGGAGTGCCATTTGTGCAGTGGCATCCTGGAGCAGGGGGTTTGCTGACTCTGTGGATCAGCTTGGAGGGGCCACTGTGGGGTCAAATCCTGCTGTCCCCAATGTGCCTAAGAGCACCATGCATAGCTGTGTCCCCAGGGCAGCCCAGCACCTTCCTCCACTCCTAATTACTTCTCTGCCCGCTCTTCCCCTATGGTCACTCTCATCCCGGGCTCCAGTTTATAGAAAGATGATCTCATCCAACGTGGGGGATTCCTTCTACATCCGGACGCACTTTGACTATGAGAAGGATACTCCATCGGGGCTCAGCTTTGTCCGTGGGGACATCTTCCACGTGCTGGACACCATGTACCGTGGCAGGCTGGGGAGCTGGCTGGCTGTGCGCATGGGCAGGGACCTGCAGGAGCAGGACAAGGGCATCATCCCCAACCAGAGCAGGTACAGAGAGAGCCAGGAACGGCCCTGCTGGGGGCAGAGAGGCAGGGGTTGGTTCCCTGCTGTTACAGCAATGTGGGTGGTGGGCCCTGTAAGAGCAGGGCGAGGGCTGATGGGTGGTGGTGGGAAGTGTGAGCTGGTGAAATGCGTTCCTGGTGCCTGGGGTGGGGTGGGGTTGTTGATGCTGTGGTTGTTGGGGGTCCTGGTGAGGCTTCCCAGCCTGATCAGGCCCGACTCCTTGGAGGGAAGGAGCAAATCCAGAGACTGCAGATCCTGAGCCCTTTCTCTTCCCAGGGCTGAGCAGTTTGCCAGCCTGGAGTCTGTGCTGAAAGCCACACCTGGCACCAACCCCTCTGGGGCACGGGCTGAGTTTTGGAAGCTGCGGGGTCTGCGGGGAGCCAAGAAGATGCTGCGGAAGAGCCGGGAGGACCTGTCTGCCCTCACAAAGCAGGGCCACTATCCCCCGTATGAGAGGGTGGTTCTGAAGGAAGGTTGGTACCGGGCTGCCCGGACCCACCCGGGATCCTCATTCCTGGGGCTGACCCTTTGCTCAGCCCCCCTGAGCTGCTCCATCTTCTCCCCACAGCCAGCTTCAAGCGGCCGGTGGTGATCCTGGGCCCCATCACAGACATTGCCATGCAGAAGCTGAGCATGGAGCAGCCCCAGCTCTTTGAGATTGCACGTAAGTGCCTTCCACAGCAATGTGAAATGCACTGGACCTTGACGTAGGTGGCTGTGGGAGCTTTTAATTAGTCCTGATCCTGCTTCACAACCCCACCGTGACACCCAAGCACCCTCTTGGAGTCAGTCTCCCCCTCCCCACACACCATGGGCAAGTCAACCCCCATGCCCCTCAGACAACCCCCATGGAGGCACACAGCCCACAGGCCAGACCCACAGGGATGGCACAAATGCCCAGCCCCTCTCACATCTCATTTCCTTGTCCTGCAGCGAGCGTGCCCCGAGATGGAGCATCGTCCAAGGTCATCAAGCTGGATTCGGTGCGGCAGATTGCTGAAAAGGTGAGAGCTTTGGAAACCCTTCCTGTGCTCTGGGAGCCGGGTGGGTGACCGTATCCCCAGCGGGGCTGAGTTCTGGTGCCCCGCCCCAGGACAAGCACGCGCTGCTGGACATCACGCCCTCAGCGGTGGAGCGCCTCAACTACGTGCAGTATTACCCCGTGGTGGTGTTCTGTGAGCCCGAGAGCCGGCAGGGCATCAAGGCCATGCGCCAGTGGCTGGCACCCGACTCCAGGAAGAGCTCCCGGCGCCTCTACGCCCAGGCCAGCAAGATGAAGAAGTACTGCAGCCACCTCTTCACTGCTACCATCAGCCTCAGTGGCAGTGGCAACGCCTGGTATGAGGAGATCAAGAACATCATCAGGACGCAGCAGAGCCAGCCCGTCTGGACGGCAGCGGAGCAGGTATGGCGCAGAAAGGTGAAGCCCTGCAGTGCGGGGCTGCATCTGCCCTCTCCGTGCCCAGACGTCTTCATTGTCCCCACCTGCAGGTGGACACGGTGCTGGAGGACAGCCTGGACCTGCTGAACCCGCCGAGCAGATCAGCCTCGGGCTACCTGACCTGCGACAGTCACGCCAACAGTGACTACGATGACACGGATGGTGAGGGGGGGGCCTACACCGACGGCGAGGCAGAGGATGCCTACAAGCAGCCCGCGCTTTCCCGCTCCTCTGAGCCGGCGCAGATGAACCTCAGCCGTGGTGTGAGTGAGCAGGTGGGTCCCCCACACCACTATGAGGGGCACAGAACCTGGCCATGGGGGAGTTCCTATCCCACGTGGCCCTGGCAGGAGGGCTGCCACCTCTAACGTCTGCAGCTCCTGTGCCGATGCCTCGCTCACCTGTTGCCTTGAGGGGACGCAGCCCAGACCCTGGCTGGGGCACAATTCCTGCCTGTCCCATCTCAAACCTGTCTGTTTTTTCACAGGTGACAGAGCAGCAGCTGCAGGAACAGTGGGCACGGGAGCACAGCAGCATCAGGTACCCTGCGTGCCGGGGCCAGCTCTGTGCAGCCTGGCCCTGCGTAGCAGTGGCTGCCTCCACTGATCAATCACAGAGGTGTCACTGCAGCATCTCATCCTGCAGGGACTACGAGCACGAGGCCGTGAGGAAGAGATTCACACGAGCCAGGGATGACTCAGATGAGGACGAAGGCTACGAGTGGGGCCCAGCTACAGATGTATAGAGGGGTCAATGTCTCCCAGGACCGCTGAGCATCACCGTGCTGGTCTCTGCCCTGCAGGGCCCCTCGGGCCAGCCCTGCCACAGCCCCGTGCCACCAGGGCCGAGTGACAGCCCCGGCAGTGCCACACAGCACCCCACAGCTGGGCAGGCTGTGCCTGCATCACCAAGTGCCTCCTTGCCCCGCTTCATCCACTGCCTCTGAGGATGAAATAAAGGGGACGGTTTGAGTAGGACGGACTGCTGCTGTGTGTGCTGCGTGGCAGCGTGCAGGGCAGAGGCACAGCAGGGCAGCCTTGCTGGGATCTACACATCTCTAAGGCCACGGCCCTCTGCCTGCAGATGGTAAGCATCAGTGCTGGCCCCTCCTGAGGTCAGCAGCCTCAGGCCGATGTCTGGCACTGTGGTGGGCTCAGAGCTGTGTCCCTTGAGCTGAGTTTCCTCAGCTGCAGCCCAGCCAGGGTGAGATGTGGCCTCCAGCTTTCCCCCAAGCTTTTATTTTTGATACCAACAATACACACAGGCAAAGTCACGTCAGCCCACCTTAGGCAAAGGGTCCCATCTGTCCCCATGTGAACATCCCAAGGGAGCCCTCGGCTGCAAGCTGGGCTGTGGGACTCACATCTCCAAGCTCTGTGGGAAGTGGCAACGCTGTGTTCCCTTTGGTTGCACTGAGGAACAGCCCTGAGGGCTGAGACCCCACTGCGTGCACAGAACAGTTCAAGGCAGTGCTGAGGAAGCAGAGGTAGTTTCCCAGCTTGGTGCAAGGCTAACAGGGCAGTGGTTTGCAGCCCAGCAGGCCCCTGGCAGAGCCGGGGAGGAGGAGCAGGTGCTGCTGCCCTTAAGGCTGAGTCTGGGGACTGCTGGCTCTCCCTGGGGGTGCCAGCATGTGCCCACACTCCGGTGCGCAGAGGCAGCGCTGCTCAGGGTTGCCTGGGATGAGCTCCTGAGCTGTGCTCCAGTTCCAGCCCCACGTGGTGAAAGGCACCGTTGGTGAGCGTATAAGCACAGCTGCGGTGACAGAAAGGGGGTGGCCTTTCATGCAGGACCTCTCCCCTGCCAGCACCAGGCCAAGGCGAGGGACCCCATGGAGCACAGGGACAGCACTACACAGGCACTGAGGGGTGAATGGAGATGGAGAAGGTCACGGGCACTGTGGGCCCTAATGCTACTGAAGCTGGGCATCAGCCTCCACTGCATCCTGAGTCCAGCAGAGGGGGTGCAGGATTAGGCCTCCGGGGGCAGTGCTGGGGCAGCAGCAGAGCAGCGTCCCCCGGGCACAGGCAGAGCTCAGAGGAAGACGGGCTGCTCCTGCCCCGTCAGCAGGCGGTACGTGGAGGCCGGCATGGTCTTGATGTGGACCTGGGCAGAGATGCTCAGATCAGATGGGAGGTGCAGCCCCGGGTGAGGCCCCGAGCCCAACCGGCACCACCTGCAGCTACAGGGAGTGCAGGGGCAGACACCCAGCCCGCTCTGCTCACCTCACTGACCGCCTGAGTGAGGATCTGGATGATCTTCTCGTGCGGCGTGGCCACCACGCTCTGCCCATTGATCTCAATGATGCGGTGCCCCACGCGGATGCCGCCCTTCTCGGCGATGCCCCCACGCATCAGGCTGCAGATCTGGGGAGCGGGGAACGCCGGTGAGATCCGAGCTGTGCCCACACCCCACGGCCACACACAACCACTGCTCCGAACCCTCCTCCTCCAGTAAGAGCTCTGCACTTGGTGCTGCCTCCTCCAGCCCGAGGGCACGCAGTGTGCAGGGATGGCCCCTTGCACTGCTGTGACAGGAGTGATGTGCTCAGCTGCACGGCGAGGGCAGCCTGCAGGCTTCTGGCACACAAAGCTCAGCTCACCACGCATCAAACCCTCAAGCTCCTGCCCTGAGTGCTCGCAGGGCAACGTCTCCAAACCACTGGGAGCACCATTTGGAGGGCGCTGCAGCCACACTCTGCCTCCACTGCGCACCCTCCCTGTCCTTCCCCACGGATCCTGGGAATACTCTCTGCCTTTCTGGTGCGTTTTCAACACAGCCAGTGGAGCTCAGTGCAGGGAGGGGTTGGGGCACCAAGGACGGTGACAAATGTCACCAAGGACGTGCCAAGGGAGCCAGAATGAAACCACCACTCCCAAAGCAAATAGTTGAGGAGTGCCAAGGAGACGAACCCAAACAACAGCACTCAGGAGAGCTACGAGGAACCTCCCATCATGGCACAGAGCCCCGTGAAAGCTCAGAAACCATCAGCACCACGGGCTCGTCCGCGCAGACGCCGCCAGGGCCAGGAGTCCCTCTGCCAGGGGGTGAAGAAACCCCAGGCTGTGCTGCCCTGGCTCCGCTCCTGCCCCGCAGCACTCACCACGCCGTTCTCGACGCAGAAGCCCAACTGGTACTTGGAGTCGGGGCGCCGGATGACAGCTGTGGTGACAGGAGAACAGTGCACTATGTTCAGTGTTACCTCTGTCTGGTGCTTCAGTTCCTGGAAGGTGAGGGGAGGACGTGTCAGACTTCAAAGAGTCACTTGGAGGGAGTGGAGAGAGGACAAAGCTGCGTTGCTTGGGGGAAGGTTGAGGATTAGCACAGGACAGGTACAGGCCCCTCCTGCCCCTGTGCCCTCAGTATTACTGAGGCTCCTGACACCATCAGGGTGTTTCCCATCTCTGCCCCGGCAGCAGGAGTCCCCCAGGCCCACTCACCCGGATGATGCTCTGGCAGGTGGTGAGGGGCAGCCCCACCAGGCTCGTCCCGTTGATGGACATGAGGCGGTCCCCGATGCTCAGCTCACCCGACCTCTCTGCAGGGCCCCCGTGCATCAGGTTGGCGATGACAACGGTGGGCAGGATGGAGCCCCAGCCCGACTCCACGATGGCGATGCCCAGGATCTCCCCCTTCTTCTTCCGGATGCAGACCTGGGGAGGGGGCACCAGGACAGGGACCTGGGGTGCGGGCCACAGTCCCTGCATGGGGGTACTGGGCTCAGAGTGAGCTGGGATGGTCCCTGAGTTGACAGGGAGCACCTCAGCTGCTCAGGGAGCCACTCTGTGACACACAGAGGGCACTGTGCTGGCACCCCCCGCTGTTCCCACCCCTCCAAAGCAGCTCTTACATCCCTGCAGTTCTCCTGCCGGGAGAAGTGGGTCAGCTCTGCATTGTACTGCTCCTGGTCCTCGAGGGCACGGCTGTACTGGCGAGGGCTCAGCTCGCTCGGGTCGATGCTGTTGGCCTCCAGGAAGCGCTGGTAGGCCACACCAAACGCCTGCCCGATGGCCTGAGCAATGATCTGGGCCTGGGGACAGACAGAGGACATTTGTGCTCAGGGCCACAGCCTGACAGCCAAACTGCCCCCAGCAGCTGTCCAGCACAGTCAGCCTGGGAGCTGCAGGGCACCGTGCTCCCACCCTGCTGCTTCACAGTACCAATCTCTTCCTTTCCTCCCTGGGCCACTCTACACAGCAGAGGTGCCCGGGCTCCACCTCTTTGTACCCCAGCACAGTGATACCAAGTGCCTGCTCACTGCAGCAAGACGTGACCACGAGCCCACCAGCACCCCACCCCACCTCGGGGCTCTCTCCCACTCACGTCAGCCGAGTGGAAGACGTGGCAGATCATCTTGTAGAGCCTCTTTTCCTCTGCTGCCTCCGCCGGCTGAGGCAGCTTGCGGCGTGCCATGAGCACCACGAGGGAGCCGATGTCAGCGATGTAGGAGATGGTCTGCAGGGAGTGATCCATCATGGCCTCCTGGCAAGGGGACACAGCAGAAACCTTCAGCCCTCCTTTCCATGCAGCACACGACCCACCCAGGCACCGCTGCACGCCAGGAGGATGCAGGCTCAGTCTGGTTCAGATCCCACTCTGCTGGTGTGGGATGGCTGTGAGTAACAGCTCCGCCCAGCTGCATGCCACTGTCCCAGGCCATCCCTGGGCACGACCCCCCCCCCACCAGCAAGGCAGGCAGAGGAGACCCCATGGCTGACAGGAAGGTCTCAGCAGCCCCAGGGCCACTCAGGCACATCTCTGCTCACCTGTGTGTCAGCTGTCAGCACCTTAATCCTCTGCGTGGAGACAAACAGATCCACCTCTGTCATGGGTTGTGACTCTCCCTCTGGTGCCTGTGGAGTGAAGTCACCCAACAAAGTCACCGCTGGGTCCCTGCCCCGCAGCAAAGTGCTGCACTGCACCCACCAGAGGTCAGGACATGCCCCCCTCTGCACCTTGATTCTGTCCACAGCCTCCTGCGCCTGTGCCATGCGGACGCTGGTGGGGGGGTTCCTCTCCGAAACCAACTGCGTGGAGCCCAGGTACTTTGCCCCAAAAATCACACCATCCAGCAGATCCTCTGGGTCACAGGGGCCTGGAACTGAGAGACTGGAAGGGCTAAAGCAGGGGCTGGTTTCTTCCTGCCACCTGTTAGCTGTGCTCATGTGTGTGAGGAAGCAGCTGAGTGCTTGGGAGACGTGCCCCTGGCATCACGGGGGAACCAATGCTCACCCTTGGGCTGCCTCCCCCTTCCTCTGGAGAACCCTCCTTTTTCTTATCCCAAACCTGGACACCCCATATGATCCCTGAAGCATCCCCATGCCCAGACTGTGAGCGAACCAGCCACCCCGAGTCTGCAGCCATGCTTCCCAGTAAGCGGCAACAATGCTTCTTCCCTGGGGGGAGTATTCTAGATGTAGAGCTGGGACCCCCCCAGGCACTCCAATGCGCATGTCAGGGTAGGAAGTGGTGGGTGAGGACTCTTGGTTCAGGCAGAGAAACAACTCACCATCTCTGAAGGCCAGGCAGGAGGAGAGGGATTCCTTGTTCTGCAAAGAAAAAGAAGAGTGAGGTGCTGGCTGGGGGCCTGGGGAGCACCAGAGGAGCAAGGCCACAGGGTGTTAGGGCTGTGGGGCTGTTCAGACCCATTGGCTTCCCCCCAGGATCAGACAGGAATCAGCCTCCGCTCACATTCTCAGGACAGCATGGCCCAGAGAAAGAACCAAGGGTGCTCTCCAGAAGCCCCAGTAGCACAAAACCCAGGGAAATGCTGCCCCTCACCCCCCTTTGACCCCAAAACCTCACAAGGAAGGAAAGCTGAGGGGCACATCCCAGCCTGCAGCCACAGCACCACAGCCACGTGCCCACACTCACGGTCACACTGCTTTGCAGCAGCTGCTCCTTTTCTGGGGTCACAGAAGGAGACAGTTCTGCCCAGCCTGGCTCCGGCAAGCTGTCCCGGTTGCCCTCACAAGCAGGTTTGTCCTCACTGAGCCCCTCTCCGTAAATCCAGCTGCCAGAAGGTCCTTTCTCTGAGCCACCCGGCCCTCCCGGCTCATCAGCAGCAGTGGGTTCCTCGGGCATCTGTAGCACCTCCAGCTTGGTTCCAGACAGGACTTCAGAGCAGGTCAGGGGCATCTCGGTGTCAGCCTCAGGCAACCCCCCTTCGTAGCACAGCAGGTTCAGCAGGTCCTCCCGGTCGGCCTCAGCAAAGAGCAAGCCATGGCAAGGCCGTGAGTGGGCCGAGTGCTGGGCACAGCAGGGATGCACCTCCAGGCCCCTGCCTGTGGCCACGTGCAGCGGGCAGGGCTGGCACTTGCCCTGGCACTCTGTGTGGGCCTGCAGGGCCCGCTCGCCCACCACAGGGGCTGTGCTGGGGGTATCGCACAGACTGGGACTGAGGGTCTCCAGCTGGGCCAGCAGGCCCTGCATCTCTGAGGGCTCCTCCTCAGGGGCCTCGTCCAGCTCCATGGTGCCACTGCTCAGTGTGCGGGGGGGCCCTGTGTCCCGGGAGGCGTCCCCAGAGCTCTGTCTCCACTCTGTGGGGCCCTGTCGCCCAGTGGTCACCACTTCCTCTTCCATCTCTTTTCCTGAGTCCCTGCAAAACCCACTTCGTCTGTCCCCACTGTTAAGGTTCATGGCTGAAGCTGTCCCCGACCTGGGCTCCGGACTCCTCTGCTGATCCACAGCAGTGCTGCAGAAGTGGGGCCCCTCCGGCTGCTCCTTGGCCGCGGGGGGTTGGCGGTCACCACGCTGCTCATCTTCTGTGTCCATGACCGGCGGCTCTGGGGCCGCTTGGAAATCCATAGCGCTCTCCATGGGAAACGGGCAGGCAGGGGGGAGACGGGGAGAGAGCTCGGCGGAGGGCGGGCATGGGGGGGGCGAGGAGACGGGCAATGAGGGAACAGGGAGCGGGCGCTGGGTGGGGGGCAAAGGGAGGGACACAGAGGAGGGGGACACCGGGAGGGATCCAGCGGGAGCCGCGGAGAGGCCGAGCTCGCGGGGCGGGGCACAGAGGGGGCCCGGGGCAACCTGAGGACCCGAGGAAGGGCCGCAGAGGGGGCCCAGGGGTTCCAGGGCCGGGGCTCCCGCTAGCAGCGCCCAGCTCGTCCCAGCGGCGGCGCCGCAGCCCAGCCGGGCCCGCGCGGAACGGAACGGATCGGGACGGGACTTCCAGGCCGGGCCGACCCCGCCGCGACTTCCGGGCGCCGAAGCGTCCACTTCCGGGATCCGCCGCGTGTACTTCCCGTCTCGCTCGGCCGCCCCTTCCGGGTGCTGCCGCCGCGCATGCGCACTCCGCCGCCGTCCCGGGGTGCCCCGCGCCGCGCCATGGCCGCGCGGCTGCTGCTGCTGCGGGCGGTGGGCGCTGCTCCGCTCGGCCCGGCCCGCGGCTACGCCAAGAAACCGGGTGAGCCGGGCTGGGCCCGGAGCCCGAGCCCACGTCCCCCGAGTGCCGTCCCCGTGTCCCGTTCCCGCGTCCCAGCTGGGCCCCGTCGTGGCCCCCGTTCCCGCGTCGTGTCCCTGGGCCCCGTTCCCGCACGCGGAGCCCATGTTGTAGTTGGGTCCTTTTCTCGTGCCCTGTGCCCGCGTTCCCGTGTGGTTCACCCGTGCCGTTCTTTATTCCGTTCCCGTGTTCCCGTGTTCAGTTCCGTGTGTCGCTCCCACGGCCCTTTCCCGTGTCCCGTTCCCATGTTCCATTCTCGTGTCCTGTTCCCGTGTCCCGGTTGGGTCCCATTCCCATGTCAGCTGTCTTTATTCTGTTCCCATGCCCCATTCTGTGTTCCAGTTGTGTCCCTTTTCCTTATCTCATCCCAGTGTCCCATTCCCACGTCCTGTTTCTGTCCCAGAGCTCCCAGCTCCCCACCTCATGCCCCCTCTCCTCTCCCCACCGCTTCCTCTGTTCACCCCCAGCCCCCCATGTCCTCTCACACCACCATGTCCCCTCCTCCAGGCATGAAGGTGAAGGGCAAGAGCGCTCCAAAGGAGCAGCTCAAGGGGCCAGAGGTGTGCACGGACCCTGTCACGTTGGCCAACTACGCCGTGGGGGTCAACTACCTGAAGGACAGCCCCGAGGTGGCCCTGAAGCCCGATTCTGAGTACCCTGAGTGGTAGGTGGGGCTCACCCGGCTGGGGGTCCCGAGGGTGGGAGAGACACGGTGTTCACAGCTCCCTTCCAACTGCAGCAGCTCTGTGATCGTGCAGGCCACCCTCTGCCCCCCCCTCCCACCTCAGCCTCGGCTGCTCTGTTTGCCCCCAGGCTGTTCCAGATGCACCTCGGCCCCCCCAAGAAGCTGGAGGAGATGGACCCCGACTCCCTCCAGTACTGGAGGCGCCTGCGGAAGTACAACTCGTGGCAGCGCAACAAGATGAAGAAGGGCAGGAAGCTGTGAGCAGCGGAAGTGGGGCTGCGGGCGCCAGCGGGGGGGTCCATCTTCTCACTGCAGAGTGGCAATAAATCTCGGCTGGGGCCGATGCCTCCCAAGGAGGCTGTGGTGAAATCCTGTGCTCTGTGTGCTCACTGTGTTCTTCCTCTCCTGCGCAGCACTGGGGGAGGATTGAGGCTGTCGGTTCTTGGGGATTTTGCCATGATGGGTGTTCTGTTTATTGCTGGCAGTGGGACCTGTGGCTGCCAAATGGGCCCTGCTCCTTCTGCCAATGGTGTGGTGGGGGTGGGTGGGAGGGACTGCATCCTCCAGGAGGGTGGACAGGAGGGGGTCGGGGTCCCCTCCCTGAATGCCCTTGGCCTGGTGGAGCCCAGAAGCAGCCCTGCTGCACTGTGTGGTTGGGGGGGAGGACTGCTGCTGCCCCAGGGCGGGGCTGTGCTGGTTCCCTGAGGGCTGTGTCACTCTGCAGTGCAGGAAGTGTCAGACGAAAGCAGAAGTGCAGCAGTGTGGGGCTGCTTTTGTTCCTAACCCTCATTTCCTTTCTGTGGGGCTCAGTGCATGCCGAGCTGTGTTCTGCTGGCCTCGGGCACGCCCGGTACCTGGCGTTGAGTGCTCTGTGCCTTCGGGTCCCCTCCGTGCCCTCCTGTGCTGCCATCACTGACGCCCCGTCCCCTCACAGCACGAGGCAGTGGCTGTGGGGGGGGATGGGGGACTGGAGCTCGCCCATCAGCTTGCTGGGTGAGGAGGTGGTGGCCCAGCTCTGCGAGCTCCTGGACACAGCCAGCCGGGGCTGGCGCAAGCTGGCCGAGGTGGCTGGGGCAGAGAAACGCTTCAAGTGCAGGTAGGGACGGGGGGGACAGTGGGATGGACCCGGTTGTGGCCACGTTCACCCCGTTGCGTTCCTGCTATCCCTCACAGTGAGGAGGAGCTGGAGATGTGCTCTCTGAAGGTGCTGGAGCCCCTCGGCAGCCCCACGCAGTGCCTCCTGCAGCTCCTGGCTGAGCGTGAGTGCACCGTGCGGTACCTGGGGGGCTGCCTGCACAGGATGGGGCACGTGGAGGCCTACCAGGTCCTCAGCAGCGCTGGTAGGGATGGACTGGTGTCACCTGGGGGCTTTGGGGTCAGCAGGGGAAGGGGGGGGGCTTGTTCCTGCTGGTGGAGTGGTGGTGGGGAGGTGAGATGGGCTGGGATGGGTTCAGCGGGGTGGGTGAGGTGGGATGAGATGGGAAAGGATGGATGCGGTAGAGTGGATGGAATGGGACTGGATTGGATGAATGCAGAATGGTGGATGGGGTGGAATGGGATGAAAGGGGTGCAGTTGTGTGGTGGAATGGGATGGGTTGGAACTGGAAAGATGGGATGGAATGGGATGGGACTGATGCAGTAGGATGGAATGAATACAGTAGGGTGGGTGGGATGAGATGAAATGGGATGGAGTTGGAGAGGTGAGGTGGGAAGGAATGGGGTGGCTGCAGTAGGATGGGTGGGATGCAGGTAGGGATGGGATGGAATAGGATGGGATTGGATGAATGAGAACGGATGGGAGGTGGGTGAGGTAGGGTAGATTATAAGGGAAGTATGTTTTGGAGTGGAATGGGAAGATAGTCAGTGGGATGGGGTCATGTGATGAGGTTGGGGTGGGGTGAGCTGGGACCGGGCAGGGTGATGGGACAAAGTATGACGGGTTGAGTTGCAATGGGATGGGCTGAAGTGGAGCAAAGTGGGGCAACACAGGATGGGATGGGCCCAACTGGGACAGAATACAATGGCACAGGGCAGTCTGGGATGCCATAGGGTGGCACTGAATGGGACAAGGCAGGAGGGGATGGTTGGAAAGGGGCAGGATGGGGTGTGGTGGGGTGGGGTGGGATGGAGCTCTCGATCATCCCGAGCTCCTCCTGCAGTCCACGACGTGATCCGCATCACGGTGCAGCCGGAGTCACAGGTGGTGGAGGAGGGGACGCGTGTGTCCCTGAGCTGCTGGGCCACCGGCCCGCCAGGGCTCGCCTACCAGTGGTTCTGTGGAAAGCAGGAGGTGAGGCCCACATCTCCTCCCCTGTACCTGCACTGGTGGGAATGAGCATCCAGAGTCCAGCTCCTCTGTGCCATAGGTGGCTGGAGCCACAGCCCCGGAGCTGGTGGTCGACACTGCTGCGCCGCTGGGACCGCCCCACTGGTACATCTGCCGCGTGAGCTGTGGGGCCACCTTCACCTTCTCCAGGTGGGCTCACATCCAGGTGGAGAGGAGCAGCAGCCCTGAATCAGGTGGGCCCTAGGGTTGGTGTCTGTGGGGCGTTGCTCACCCGAAGGACTGGGAACAGCTCCTGTAGGGTACTGCTCCCCTATGGGGCTGGGAATGGCTCCTGTAGGGCATTGTGGAGCTGAGCCCAGCTGGGTGCAGCCCTGCCGTGGCTGGGTGCTGATCTGCTGCCCTTCCCATCCACAGCCAGCGGTTACTGCCCCAGCATGGCAGGGCTGCAGATCCTGCAGCAGCCGCGGCCGTGCCGCCTGGCCGAGGGGGACCCACTGGTGCTGGAGTGCAGAGCCCTCGGGAACCCACCGCCACAGTACCAGTGGTTCAGGAACCGGCGCCCTGTGGAGGGTGCACGGGCACCCCGGCTCCAGGTACCGTGGCCCCCTTGTCTGGCACTGCACGGCACAGCGTGGCATGGCACGGGGCTGCATGGTACGGCATGGGGCCGCACAGTGCAGTGTGGGGCAGCGTGGTGGCTCCAGCTCTCCACCCCCCCAGGTGCAGCTGGTGACGACGGCGGAGCGGGGCACGTACTCCTGTCGTGTGTTCAACCTCTTCCATGAGCTGTGGAGCCAGGAGGTGGACGTGGAGATTGGTGAGGGCAACCTCTGCATCCCATGTCCCCCGCCCTACAGCACCCTGGGTGCTGCAAAGCCCCCCAGCCCCATAGTCCCTGTGTGCCCTCTTCTCCTGACACCACTTTGTGCTGCCCCAGGCCCACGACTCTTTGCCTCTGGAGTCCCCTGGCAGGATGGGGATGGAGGTAGGTGCAGGTGTTGGCATTGTCCCTTCTTTGTGCTCGAGGCCATTGCCACCACCTCTCCCTTTGCAGACTCCTCGGAGCCCGGCAGCCCCGAGCAGCTGTACGGTGAGATCCCATCCGGGAGGGGCAGGGGACCCTGTGGGGCTGTGATGCAGTGTGGGGCACTGGAGGCAGCGGGATCATCCCTCTGTGTCCCCGTCTGTCCCTGCAGCCACCGACAAAGTGGCACTGCTGGTGGGCAACATGCACTACGTGCACCACAAGCACCTGCGGGCGCCTATGGTGGACGTGCACGCGCTCGGCGCGCTGCTGCGACAGCTCGACTTCAAGGTGGTGTCACTGCTGGACCTGCGCCGGGACGAGATGCAGATGGCGGTCGATGAGTTCCTGCTGCTCCTCGACAAAGGGGTCTACGGTGGGGCAGCTCCTGGGGGGCTGCGGTGCTCCCACGGAGGGAGGGTTTGGGACTTGGGGACATGGGAGGAGGAGCGGGATATGCCACCACCCCCTCTCCCACTGCAGGATTGCTGTACTATGCTGGACACGGCTATGAGAACTTTGGCACCAGCTTCATGGTGCCCATTGATGCGCCCGGCTCCTACACCTCTGCCCACTGCCTGTGTGTGCAGCACGTGCTGCAGCGCATGCAGCAACGCCGCACCGGCCTCAACATCTTCCTGCTCGACATGTGCCGCAAGAGGTGACCCCTACCTGTCCCACCCGTGGCTTTTTGGGTGTGCTGGGTGTCACCCCACGGGGCCCCGCAGCACTCAGGGGCTCTTCTGTTGCAGGAACCTCAACGACGACGTCATCCCGCAGGTTGGGGCGCTGGAGGTGACGGCCAACATCGTCTTTGGCTACGCCACGTGGGTCCCCTCTCATACATCCTGCTTGCTGTGGGGCCAGCAGGACACATCCCCCCAGCCCAGAGCAGGGATGTGTTTCTGACATCTCGGCCCTATTAGTATTGCATTTTTCCCTGATGTATGAATGTGCTGTGACTCCACGGCACTGCTCCGGCCCCCCCAGAGTGCGGTCCTCTGTGGGGCTGGGGGTGCTCATGGCTGTGCTGACCTCCGGGCAGCACCCAAAGGCTCAGAGCACTGATGCTCACCCAGAGCTCAGGGATTCCTGCACTGTGGGGTTGGGGTCCCAGCAGCGGAGCCCACCGTGCCCATCCCTGCAGGTGTGCAGATGCTGAAGCCTACGAGCTGAGCCAGGGTGAGCTCTCCAACGGTGTCTTCGTCACCTTCCTCAAGCGCTGGCTGCTGGAGGACGAGAAGATCACGGTGCTGCTGGACAAGGTGGCCGAGGGTGAGTGCCGCACAGTGAGGTTCGGAGGGGCCACAATCCCCCCCTGAGCCCACACTGTGCCCGTCCCCACAGACATGGGCACACTGGAGCTGACACGGGGCCGCCAGGCGCTGGAGCTGCGCAGTAACCTGTCGGAGAGACGGGCCCTGACCGACCCCATCCGCTCCTCGGGATGGGCTGAGACCTCTGCCAGGAACCTGCAGTGGGCAAAGGCTCACGGTGCGTGCCACCACCACCTCCCTCAGTGGGTGGGGACGTGGAGGGGACGGCCCCGAGGCACGGGGTGGGTGGCACATGGCGTCTGCAGTGCACCACCAGCCCCAAGGCTTCACACCAGGGCTGCCCCAGCTGCCCCCCCCCCGCGTCACCCTGAGTGTCGGAGGGGATCAAAGCGGTGTCACTGCGCTGCTCGCTGTCCCCACAGTCCTCCCGGAGTGCCGCCACCTCCACTTCAGCTGCGGCGTCACGGTGCAGCTGGGCTTTGCTGCCGAGTTCTCCAACATCATGATCATCTACACCCGCATCCTGGCTGCCCCCGGGGACATCACTGAGTGCGTGGCCAAGCTCACCGACCTCCCCGAGGTGGGGTGGCAGCCCTGGAGGGGCAGCACTTGGAGGGGAGGGAGTGGGGGTCCCACAGTGCCATCCCCCAACCTGTCATCACCATCCCCTATGGCAGGAGCTGGACGTGGACCTGAAGTGCACCAACCGGGAGAGCCCTGAGGAGCTGGGCAGCCCCCTGGTGCCCACCTGGAGCACCGCCTGTCCCTCCTGCTGCCTCTACAGCCGCCTCTGTGGGCTGCAGAGATTGCGGGTAAGAGCTGTGCTGCAATGGTGTGTATGTGGGGACACACACACAGAGCCCCCCCGTGCCCACCTTGTCGTGCCCCCCCCCCCGCAGCAGGATCTGGCCTTCACCGTGTGCCTGCAGTACCGCTACCGCAGCATGGCTGACTTCATGGAGGAGCAGCGGGCGGTGAATGTGGGGCGGCCACTCATTGCCAAACTCAACCTGAGCCCCCGGGACCCCAACACTCTGCCCGCCTCAGGGGGGGCCGGCAGCCCCCTGTCCCCATCACCCCCCAGCAGCTGGGGGAACGGCCCCAAGGAGAACCTGAACCCCGAGGTGCCTGGATCGCATGGGGTGTAAAGGGGGCACCTCTGTACTGGGCACTGCCACCCCATATACAGAGCAGGGCCACCCCAACCTAGGACAGTGTCACCCCATATAGAAGGCTGTGCCATCCCATTATATATAGGCCCGTGCCACCCCATATATAGGGCAGTACCGTCCCACACAGAGTAGTGCCACCCCACACACAGAACAGTGCCAGCTACGTGTCCCCTAGCAGAGCAGTGAACCCCATATTTAGGGTGGTACCATCCCATTTACAGGGCAATGCCGGCCCCACGTCCCCTCGCAGAGCAGTGCCACGCCATAGGGAGGCTGCCCCCTGTGTCCCCTCTGTGGACACTGCCCCCCAGGTCCCCTGGCAGCTGTGGGGTGGGCAGGGGGGCAGGGCCAGGTGCCGCAGCTCAGGGAGGCGTCGCACTGGGGCGGGATTGGGCTCATTCAGGCCTAGGAGAAATAGAGAGAAATAAGCAGATTAGGGGGCAAATCCCACGGGGGGGGGGGGGGGGGGGGACAGGCGGGGGGAGTGGAGGGCTCCTGCGTGGTGGTGGGGGGCAAAGATTTCAGGGGATGATTGAAATCTGGAGGGGGGAGTTGTGGGGGGGATGGAAAGATGCCTTTTTGCTCCGATGATGTGTGCCGGGGGTGCGGGGTGCTCACCGCTGAGTGCCAATGCTCCGGAGCGGCCGTGGGGGCCCCTCGACCCAATTAGGGAGGGCCGTGGGGCAGCCCCCTCCCCACCGCCCGCCCTTTGTTGGCCGAGGGGTGCCCGGGCGTCGCGGCGGGGTCGGCGCCAACCTCTGCCATTATGTCATGCGAAAAGCGCAGCCCCCATTCAGCGTGTCCCGTCCCCCGGATCAAACCCCATTACTTCCGCGGCCGTTGCTTCATTATCTCCCGCGCCGAGCACGCCTCTGCCCGTGGCCCATTAGCTGGGCTGGGGGGCCGGGGGAGCATCGATTATGCGTTTAATGGGTTGTTAAAGGTTTAATTATCGCTAACGAAGCAGACGAGCAGCAGCAGCCGGGGGACGGGGACGAGGAGCTGGGTCCCCGCGGGGTCAGCACAGCCCGGACGGTGTCATCACGGCGTCTCCCACAAGACCCCCGGCCCTGGGCACAGCTCTGCCCCGTGTTCGGCCCCATCCCATGTGCAGAACCCCAAAGCACGTGCCACCATCCCCAACAGTGCCAACCACAGCCATCCCCAGCGCCGTCACGGGGCACCTCACCGCCGCCGCTCTCCCGTCCCCACTCCCACTGGGACCGTGCGGGCCCCACTGGGGCTGAGCCCCCCCCCCCCTTCCACCCGGCAATTACGGCAGCTTTGTGCCACCGGCACCGCTGGAGAGCAATTAGGGCCGGAGTGACGGCGGAGCAGATTCCCCCTGACAAGCAGGCGGGATGCGGGCCGGGCTCCGCTCACCCGTGCGTGGGGACGGCGGTGTTTCCGTGTGGATGTGGATTTCTGCAGCCCGGAGCGGAGCGTGGCATCCCCGCTCTGCCCACCTCCCCAACGCGGCTCAAAGAACAACAGCCCCCGGTTGTTCCCTACGAAACTAGAGCGTTCCTGTTGGTGCATTAAAAAAAAAGAAATTCTTGATGATGATGATGATGATGATGATAGTAAAAAAGGGGTGCGGGGACCCCCCCAGGTCCTGCGCGGCCGCACGGAGGCGGCTGCTGAGTGCCCCCGCGCCGCTGTCCGCGGTGCTGAGTCCGGGGGGGGCACGTCCCTGCTCTGGTCCTGCCGAGCACCCCGCCGTCCCCCCCCCGGGGTCGGGAGCAGGGGGCAGCGTTCATCAAATGGGCTGCCAGGTCTTGTCGATGGTCTGAATGTGCTCCTTGGCTTTCATGCGGAGCGAGGCGATGCTGGAGCTCCTCTGGTCGACGTCCTCCAGCGGGTACTTGTCCACAAAGGGGGTGCCGCACTGATAGGGCGCGGGGGCCATGGGCTGCATGCCCTGAGCCATGCCCGGGGGGGTGTTGAGGAAGGAGTGCCCGCCGTAGGGGGGCTGCAGGGCCTGGGGGGCCCCCATGAAGCCGGGGATGCTGTGCACCGGAGTGGCGCTGGAGATGGGAGACGTCAGCCACGGGTCGAGGGGGAGGGAGTTGCTCATGGGCCCCACGTTGGCCGTCATGGGCGGCCGGTTGAAGGACAGCATGGGGGTGTCGTGGATCTTCATGGAGCTGGCCTCCATCTTCTCCTGCCTCCTCCACTTGGCTCGCCGGTTCTGGAACCAGACCTGCCGGGGGACAGCAAGAGTGACCCGGGGGTGCGCGTCCACGGCTGGTGGTCCCTCACAGCACGCTCCTCAGGACCACCCCGTGTGTCATGCCCCTGTAGGGTGACCCTCGTGCCACATCCTAAGCAAGGTGCCCCATGAGCTTTGTCCAACATAGGGTGTCCCTTGTAGGGTGTCTCATGTCTTGTATACCCTGTAGGGTGACCCTAGTGCCATGCCCTACGCAAGGTGTCCTACACAAGATGCCCTATGAGCTTCGTCCCACATAGAGGGCCATTGTAGGGTGACCTTTGTGTAGTGTCCTACACAACATGCCCTATGGGCTTTGTCCCACACAGGGTGACCCTTGTAGGGTTTCCCATGTGCTGTATCCTCTGCAGGGTGACTCTTGTGTCATGTCCTATGGAAGATGTCCTACACAAGATGCCCCATGAGCTTTGTCCCATGTAGAGTGTCCCTTGTAGGGTGTCCCACGTGTCGTACCCCCTGTAGGGTGGTGACCCTTGTGCCATGTCCCATGTAGGGTGCCATGTCCTGTGTAAGACGCGTCCCGTGGAGGGTGCTCTGTGTGACACACACCGCACCAGATGTCCCACATCCCGTGCCCCAGGCATGGTGCCCGTGTGACGCGTCCTAAGTGGGGTGCCCCACACGCTGTGCCCCGTGCAGGGTGCCCCATGCGGGGCGCCCCGTTGTGCCGTATCCCACGCGGGGTGCCCCATGCAGGGTGCCCCACACGGGGTGCTCCAGGCAGCACATCCCCTGCGCTGTGTCCCCCGTGGGGCGTTCAGAGCAGGGTGCCCCACGCACTGTGTCCCCCATGGCTCCAGCAATCCCTGTTCTTTTGTCACTCCTGCTCTATTTGGCTTTCTCTCCCTTTGTTGTGCTTTCAGACCCGGTTGCTGGAGGGACTGTCACCGCCTGTGCTGGCAGCGGGGTCTGCTCCGGGCTGAGCCCCCACGCAGAGCAGGGCTTTGTGCCAAACAACCCCGTGCCCCGGCTCCAGGAAACCTAAAATCCTGAATCCATGAGAATCTCAGGGCTTCCCTGGCCCCGAGGAGCTAATGGCAGCGAGGAGCTACTGAGGGCTGTCACCCTTCCTATGGGACCAGGGCAGGATGCAGCCCCACACACCCACCCTGACCCTGCGCTCTGTGCAGTGTGGGAACGGAGGTGCGGAGCTGTCCCTACCTGCACGCGGACCTCCGGCAGGTTGACCTTCATGGCCAGCTCCTCGCGGCTGTACACGTCGGGGTAGTGGGACTTCTCGAAGGCGCGCTCCAGCTCGTGCAGCTGGTAGGTGGTGAAGGTGGTGCGGTTCCGACGGTGCTTCTTTTTGGGCTGCTCCTCCTCGGCGGCGGCCGGAGGGGTCCCCTCGCTGTCCCCCGGCTTCCGCAGCTCGCCCAGGTCCCCCTCGCACTTATTGAGGAACATCTCGGCTCCTGCGAGCGGATGGTGAGGTTAGGAGGGGTGTGGGGACACCAGCCCACCCCATGAATTCCATCTGGACGAGCAGATGGGCAGGAGATGGGCTGTCCTCACGGCACTTCCATGGGGCCACCAGCTCTGAAAACCACTCAGAGGCAAGCAGAGCTGGTCAGGTCCATCCCCCCTCCCCGTTCCCACACTCTGTCCCATGAAACTGCCCCACACTGCTGCAGGACCCCATTTCAACCCCCACAGCACAGCCAGAGCGCGTGGATTGAGTGCTGTGTGTGCAGGGCCCGGTGTGCAGCGTGCACCATGCAGTGTCTGCCACGGTGCAGGGCGTGTGCAGTGTGCACCGCGTGCGTGTGCAGTCGGTGTGCAGCAAGCACAGCATCCGTGTGCACAGCACGTGCAGTGCACCCGACATCCGCAGCGTGTGCACTGCCAGGGCACTGTGTATGTGCAGCTCTGCGCTTTGCAGTGTGCTGGTGCATGCAGCAAACACACGGGGTCCTCATGCTCTGGGTGACACCTCCCGGCCCCATTGTCCCGTGGGGTGCAGGGGGGTGTGGTGCCCCGTTGTCACCGTGCTGGGGTTGGGGACACGGGGAGGGCCCGGGACCCCCCGCTGCCATCCCGCTCGCGCTCACCCGCTTCTCATTTGCGCAGCTCGGCACCTGCAAGGAGAGGGGAGAGGGGTGAGCGGTGCTGGGCCCCACAGGGTGAGGGGAATGGGGACACGTGGGGATGGGGAAGGTCGGGGCGGAGGGGTGAGGGTCAGGGCTGCGTACAGAACAGCCAAACCCATCCAGAAGGAAAGGAGGCCCCAAGAAAACAGGAAGACGAGAGAAACCACCCTGTGGGATGGGTGCGTGGTGCTCCGCTGCCGCCCGCCTCGTCCCCAGAGGCGTCACACCACATCCCCATGGCACCCACAGCACGCCCCCCATGGCACCCACAGCACGCCCCCCATGTCGCTCAGCAGGCAGCCCCTCGGCTGCTGGTGCCATCAGTGTCCCCTCACCCCGTGTGCTGCAGGCGGGCTCTGCGCTCCGTGTCCCCCTCCGGGGACCTGAGGGCACGCGGGACGTGCAGTGGGGCGGTCTGGGGACACCCCCCACGCTCTGCCACGTCCCCACAGCACAGCGCAGCCCCGCGCCCACCCCGCTCTGCTCTGAGCCTCCTCCCGCAGCACTTTCTCCCGAATTCCCGCAGGACGGCGTTACCTGCTGGGCCCGATGCGGCTTTTCCAGGAGTATTTAACTTTGCCGGTCCCTCCTGGGATCCAAACAAGCGGCTCAACCTCACCAATCTTGCAGCTTGGCAGCCAAAGTTGCCTCTAGTCTTCTTATTTGTCACAGAACCACGGCGCTAAGGCTCGGGAGAATCTTTATTTAGTGTTGCAGATGTCACCAAGGCCCCGCAGATTGGAAATGAGTCCAAAGGATTAAGACGAGGTTATTAATTGGAGGCCTTCCCCTTTAAGAATGATTGACAGTTACTTTCTGGACAAGTAATTGCTCTAAATGTCCCCCCAGCGCCGGGCGGGCCGGGGGGGCTGCGGGTGCACAAAGCCCCGCGCTGCCTTCCCCGCTCGGATTGTCTCCCCACAAAGGCGTCCTGCTGGAGTTTTCCTTGTAATCCCCTCATTATGGGAGAGGAAAAAGAATTAGAAACACGGGGCGAGGAGAAGAAAGGCGGGGGGGGGGGGAGGGAGAGAAACAATTTCCTTTGGCTTTGCCAGCGCCACGCAGCCGGGGATGGGGCTGCACTGGAGATGCCGTGGGGATGCGTCCCCCAGTGGAGGTGATGGGGTGGCCCTGTGGCAGCGTGTGGGGCCCCTTGGGATGCTGAGTGTGTGAGGACACGTGTGACGTCTGTGGGTGTCACAGCAGGCAGTGGGACCAGCTTGGGGACCGTGGATGGGATCAGCTGCGGGTGTTACGCCACGCGTGGCGGGGTGGGTATGGGGTCAAGCAATGGGACTGTCTTTGGATGTCACATCAAGCATGGGAACCAGCAATGGGGTCAGCTGTGGATGTCACACCAGCCATAGGGACCGGCCATGAGTCCCTCTGTGGACGTCACATGAGCATGGGGTCCAGCTATAGGACCAGCTTGGGATGTCACATCAGGCATGGATGTCACAGCAGGCGTGGAAACAAGTGATGGAACCAGCTGTGGAATTCACACCAGGCGTGGGGAGTGGGCATGGGGTGCAGCAATGCGACCGCCTGCAGATGTCACAGCAGCGATGGGGTCAGCAGCAGGGACTGCCCGTGGGTGTCACACCAGGTGTGGGGAGCGGGCATAGGGAGCAGTCCCACGCACTGGGACCTGCCTGGAATCCATCTGCGGGCTCAGCTGTGGATGTCACACCAGGCATGGGACCAGCTATGGGCACCAGCTATGGGACCATCTGTGCATGTCACATCAGCCGTGGGGACCACATAGTGAGGAACAGGTGTGGGGACTGAGCACAGCGACAAGGGGTGGGCATGGGACAGAGCACAGGGACACACTATGGGGCTGTCTGCAGGGTCTGGCCATGGGCTGTGGGATGTGGATCCGTGGTGCAGGCAGCCCCATGCCTGCAGGGGATCACGCTGCTGGGGACCCCAACCTCGTGGGGGCCAGGAGTACTGGGATGGGGTCTCTTCCCCTTCACCTCCAGGTGTCTGCGCTGCCAAACTGCTGCCAGGTTTCCCCTTTTTGCCCTCCGCTGCCTTTTACTTTCACCAAAAACCCTCTTCCTGCCACCTGCCACAGCTCTTGCCCACCGTCTCGGCTTCCCCCCACCCCCTTCCTTCCTCTCCTCGGTGTGGTTCCTCTTTCAGATGCTGCACGGGTTTTGGGTCACCCCCGGGCTCTGTACCGCCCCATGGAAGTGCCACAAGCACTGGACGCAGACCCCAAAGCCGCTGTGTGTCACTGCTGGAGGGGCTGCACCGCTGCCCCCCATCCCCCTGCACTGCTGTGGGGTGGTGGGGACATCCCCACGTTGGGGACCACGCACGGGGACACGGACACCAGTGAGCACCCTGTGCCAACACCACCAACGGCAGCAAGAGGACATCCCAGCAGCACCACGGGGACACGGCGCACAGAGCTGTCCCCGGAGGACCCCCCCTCACATCCAGAGCCTCTTGCAGACACCCAGGAGCTCCGGAGGGACCCAAAGCTCTCGGATCCCCCCAGAACCACTGTGTCCCCACTGGGACCACCCGTGGGCGGTTTTCGGCGCGGGCGCAGCCGCCCCAGCTGCCCGGATTTGGATTTACCCACCAGGGCCGTGTGCGCGGAGCCGGCCCCGCTAAACCGCCTTAAGGTGTTGGCTCACACGGGCGGGGGAGGCCAGCAGGCTGATTTGACAAATGATTATAATTGCCTTTTAGGAGCAGATAGCAAATTGATTTGCTTCCTCGTCCAAGGCCCGTAATCGCTTCATCACTTTAAAATATTAATGCTATACTTCTTTGCTAGTTTCCCAATTACCCTAATTGAAGGCAAATTGGTTAAGAAGGTGCAATGCAGAGTATCAGGGGGTTTAGTTCACTCAAATGACAGTTTTAAACCTCCCTAATCCTATTAGCGGGCAAAGCTGCTAACGCTTAGAGACGCTGCGTCAGCTTACCGGGGCGGTGGGGCCGGGGCGGGGGTCGGGGCTGGGGGCCGCTGGCCGCACGTGACCAGCTCTGCCGGGGATTTGTCACTTTTTTAGTTCATTAAGAGGCCCGGGGCGGGCGGGCGGGCGGCAGGGGTGACCCCAAAAGGGTGCGGAGGCACAGGTGGCAGCGTGGGGGCAGCGGGGGGGGCAGGGTGATTAGCTGGGGAGACCTGGCCAAGGGTCCTGCCCCGGATCCCAGCTGGTGCTGGGAGACCCCAGGGAGCACCGGGAGCTGGGGACCTCAGTGCTCGGCCCCAGGGGATGGCAGGGATGTGGGGTGGGACTGAGCTGCCCCACAGAGGGCTCGGGGGGGGTACGGCCATTTGGACTGCGTCCGACTGGGAGACGTTCTGCACCGTGGGGATGGTGGGGACACCATTCTGTGTCTGGGGGCTCCAAAAGGCACCACCTTGTCAGTGACACAGGGGGATCAGGGACCCCCACCCCACAACCCCATTGCTGCTGGAGCCGCCGAGAGATGCAGCACAACTCCCACCGCACCAGCGCAGCATTCGGCCCCGCTGCCGTGGGCACACGCCCCGCAGGCCCCACACACTCTGCAGTGCCCGTGGGCCCTGCAGGCCCCATAGGCCCCACATGACCCACAGGCACTGTAAGCCCCGCAGGTCTCACACGCTCTGCAGACCCTGCAGGCCCCACAGAAGCCACGGGCCCCATGGAGCCCACTGGCCCCACAGGCCTTTCTGGAGCAGATGGTCCCAATGTGGGGAGCCTGGGTGGGGGGGCCGAGCACATCCCTCCTTGCACATGAACGCAGTGTGAGTCCCGGGCGGCCCCATGGGGCGGTGGCATTGGGGGCAGTGCTGGTGGTCCATTTTACACGGGTTCAGTGAGCTTAGTCCTTGGGGACAGGCGACTCAGGCAGATTAGACCTCCCTAAAATAGGCAGGTATTAGTGATCTCAGCAGCCTGCAGCCTTCCGGCGAGCGCCCGCGCGGCGGCGTTTAAGCCCACGGTGCTGCCAAGGGGGGGGGAGCAGGGGAGACCCCTGGGGGTGCGGCTGTGGGTTAGGAGTATGGGGCACGGGGCTGTGTGTGGGGTGGGAACAGCGCTGAGGTGTTGGGGATGGTGTGGGATGGGGATGGTGTGGGACGGTGGCATCGTGCAGCAGCACCAACAGCAGGCTGAGCCCACAGAATGCTGCTTTTATTGACCCAAACCCCCCAGGGGTGGGATGGGGACCACTGCATGCCCCAGGCCAGGAGTGGCACCAGGGGTCGAGTGAAACTGACCCCTCCATCTCTGCCCAGAGCCCCCAGAAGTGCCAGGGAATGGACTGGGGGGGCCCAACCCACCCCCAGCATGGACGTTCTGCACCCACATCCCACCCAGGGGCCCAATCCCGCCGGTGCCGCACTACATCAGGGAGCACTTCTCCTTCACTTCGTCCACAGTGCCCATCGCACGGCCCCGCAGCGCCGGCAGATCCACGTCACGCAGCTTGGCCAGGAAGGTGAAGGCGCCCTGCTCTTCCTCCTCCTCCTCCTCCTCGCCTCGCACCATGGCGGCCAGCTCCTGCGGCAGCTCCACCGCACCGCCCGCCACGTGCAGCTGGGCATCGTCCCGCTCGTCCTGTGCGGGTGGGAGGTGGCACTGGGGCTGCGGATGGACCCCCACCACCAGGGGAGGGAGCGGGAGGAGCGGGCTCCCTGGGGACAGCCGGGGATGGGGCTGCCTGGGGGCCCAGCCGCTGCCCAGCCCCACACCGGGACTGCTGGAGCTGCTCAGCCCCACACCGGGACTGCTGGACAGACGCGTGCGCGGGCGGATGGGATGGATGGAGACGGCAGCCGTCTGCTGCCCTCTTCAGGAATCGCCTCCCATCCTATGGGACCTGGGAGGGGAAGGATGGCCGCCGCCCAGCTCGGGGGGATTGGGGCTGGGGGGCTCGGGATGCCCCCGTGTGTCCGTACCTGGGCCAGGTGGTACTTGTCCCGCAGGTGCATGCGCACAGTTGCCCGTTCTGCTTTCTTGTGTGCGAAGGCTTTGTCCCGCTCGATCCTGTGTGATGGGTGATACGTTGTCACCTCTGCCCCAGTGGAGTCCCCACATCACCCCCCAGCCTGGCGTGGCTGTGCCCGTCTGAGGATCCAAAGGTGCAGTGATCCACGTGAGGTTGCAATTGGGGGTCTCAAGACGGGGGCTGCATCCTGCCCCGCATCTGGCAGTGACAGCTGTGGTGGGAGGAGGACTTGCTCATCCATGGTCTCTTACTTCCCTGACGCCGTCCCCAAATCACCCAGATTTGGGGTGGTGGGTGGCAGCTGAGTGCAGCCCAGTGCTGTCCCCATTGCCCCTTGCCTCTGTGGGCCCTGCGGTGAGGGTGGCACTGGGCACCTCCCTCTCCCTTGTCACCTGTGGAGTGCTGAGTCCCTGTGCCAGCACCCATGGGGACCTCCTGCATCACTGGGACATCCCACCCACACCACGGGGTCATCCCTCACCATGGGGACGCCCCACACTACGGGACCTCCTGCACCTTGGTGACATTCCATCCCACGGGGATGTGTTGCACTGTGGGGACATCCTACACCATGGGGAGCTCCTGCACCTTATGGACCTACTCTGCTCCCACCCTCTGCCTCCCTGTCCCTGTCCCATCCATGCAGGGGACGAGTGAGACCCCAGTCCCACTGCATGGGGGCCCTGCAGCCCCACCCAAGCCTTACTTCTCCTCCAGCAGCTGCCGCTGGTACTCCTCAAACTCCTCGCGGGACATGCCGTGGGGCAGGGCGGCCGCCTTGCCGTCCTTGGGGGCTGCTTTGGGCTCCTCCTCACCCCCCCGCAGGTTCCTCAGGGCGGCCGTGAAGAAGGCAGCCATGGGTGGGTGGATGTGATGCCCGCGCCGTGCCCAGCACCAGGTCCAGTGCCTGCAAGGTCAGCGGGACCCGGGATCAGGGCTGGATTATGGCATTAGGAGGGGAAGGCACTGCCATGGGGTGGGAAGACCTTCTCGTGCAGCACCCAAGGGTGCTGCGGACCTGGACCCACTGGAGATAACCCATCATGTGGGTTGAATGGAGGGGCACTGTGGGCACCCAAAGCCGCCTGCTGTGGTGGGTGAGAGGTGCAGAAAGAGGGTGTGGGGGAGACACAAGAGAAAGAGCTGAGAAATTCAACGGAGGGCCCAAGGACTGGGAGGGAGACCAGGAATGTGGCGGGTGGGCGCACACACACACTCTGTGCTCCCGTTAATCCCTGCTCCGCCGAGATATTGAGATTGCTTGCGAGGCAGTGCCTGGGGGCTGCCCCTGCCCTGCTCCCATAATCTATATGCGAGCCATTCCCATACAGGCTCTGATTAAAAGAATAATCCCTGGCTGCACGCACAGCCTCGAGCAGAGTGGGGCTGGGCTGTGCGTGGGGGGCTGCGGGGGCCAGAGCTCCTGCCCCCCTCCCTGTGCTCATCCCAAAGAAGGGATAGCCCTAATTTGAGCCCAGAGACTCTAAAGACGCTGCCCAACTCATTTCTGTGGTTTAATCAGAAGGCCCAAACCCATGTGGCTGAGCTGAATGCTGTTGGTGTCTCCGTGCAGGGCTGGCGTGGGGCTGTGTCAGCAATGGTGTATTGTATTCTGTAGCAATCCCATGCTGTCCCCATCACTGGGAGAGGGGGCTCGCCGTGTCCCCAGGCATGGCTGGTCAAAGGGCCCCACAGGGATGGAGGGATCCGTCCGTCCACTGCATCCTCTTGGGAGACGGAGGGAGGAGAGGACATCGCGTCCTCAGCGTGCATGCAGGGGAGGGGGGCACCCTGTGGAGCCACTGCCCCATGGTCACCGTGGGGGAGCAGCCCCAGGCTGCCTCATTCCACCCTGCTCCCAAACCTGGGGGCTCCTCCCGTGGCTCCTGGGGGCTCCACGGGTGTGGAACATGGGTTAAACGTCCTTCAGGTGCTTCAGCTCTTTCTGCAGCTTCTCTGTGAGCTTCTTGAAGGACGGCCGCTTGCCCGGCTCCATCTCCCAGCAGCTCTTCATCAGTGTGTACACGGTGGGTGGGCAGCCCTCGGGGGGCTCCATGCGGTATCCCTGCTCCAGCTGCTCCGTCACCTCCTTCAGGCTCTGCAGGCGGAGCAGGGTGCTGGGATCCCCCCACCGGGGGCAGCGGGGATGTCCCCATCCCACACGCCCCATTGGGATGTGTACCCCCTGCACTCACCAGCTTGGGGTAGGGAGCTCGGCCGAAGGAGAACACCTCCCACAGGAGGATCCCGTAGCTCCACACATCCGATTTGGAGGAGAATTTCTGCCGTGGCATGGGGCAGGGGCTGCAGCAGGGTGGGGACCCAGCACTCTCCAGCTGCACCCTCACCTCCCCATGGCGGGGGGACCCCAGCCCCCCGCATCCCACGGGAGATGCCCTCACCCTTGGGATAAGGACAAAGCCCAGATTTCAGAAGATGGGGAGTCAGCACGGAGCAGAGATGGGTCGGTGGGATGGGGTGGGGGTAGCTGCTCTGGGGGCCCTTCACTCCATCACTCACATTGTGCTTCAGGGCCTCGGGAGCCGTCCACTTTATGGGCAGCAGCGTGGTGTCCGCGCCGTGGGGGTTGACCCTGGCCAGGCCAAAATCGCTCACTTTGGCCACGTTCTCCTCAGAGATGAGGATGTTGCGGGCAGCCAGGTCCCTGTGCACCAGCTTCTTGGACTCCAGGTAGTCCATGCCCTGGGCCACATCCCTGTGGTGGTGGGGCAGCGTCACCGTGTGTCCCCCTGCCCTGCTGTCACAGTGTCCCCCTGTCCAGGTGTCAGTGTCCCTTGTCCAATCTGGGTGTCACCCTGTCCCCCCGTCCCAATGTCACCGTGTCCCTCAGGGCGGTCCCCAGTGATGATGATGACGATGGGAGGACTCACAGAGAGAAGTGCAGGAGCTGTGGCAGTGGGACGAGCGCGCGGCCCCGCGTGCGCAGGAAGTTGACCAGGTTGCCCTGAGGGATGAGCTGCGTAAGGACCATGGGGATGGAGCTCCCGGAATCCATCCAACCCGGCCCCAAACTGTGGGTTTTTTCTGAATATGGAGCCGTGATCGGTCCCACCGGCTGAGGCCCGGCCGCCCTCACCTTGCTCATGAACTCCATGACGATGTAGAGGCCGTTGTGCAGGATGACACCGAGCAGACGCACCAGGTTCTTGTGCCGGACCTTCCTGAAGTGAGGGGTCCGCAGTCAGGGGGTCCCCCTCCCCTCAGTGCCGCGGGACGGGGTCTGGCTGTCACCCCCGCACCCCCACTCACGTCATGGCGGCGGTCTCGGAGAGGAAGGCCTGGGCGGTCACGTCGCACTTGACATTCTTCACAGCCACCTTCTGCCCCATGTACTCACCCTGCAGGATGTCTGGGGGGGACATGGAGTGTCGGGCACAGGGCCGCCCCACAGAGTCCCAGGACAGTGGGGACAGTGCCTGTGAGAGGCATCCAGCGATGCCCTTTGTGGTCCTCTGGCTGAAGACCTCCAGTCCCACCTTCTCACCTCCGAACTCGCCTTGCCCGATGCGCTCTCCCAGCGTGAGGTGCTGCAGGTTCAGCAGCCAGCCAGCTGCACAGCCACAGGGATGGGTCAGAAAGCCACCACAGCCACCTCCTCCCCCAGAACTGGTCCTCACCCCCTCCCACCTTTGGCCAATTCCTCCTCGGCTGATTTCATCCCGTTCTTGGCTTTGGGCTTCACCAGCTTAGTGCAGAGGGCTCCTTGCTGCTCCGTGTAGTGCTGCAGGACAGGGCAGGGGGTGAGGAGCCAGGGAATGGCCATGGGGTGCTCTGTGGGACCCCAATGCCAAAGCCTCCCCTCCAGGTGCCCGCAGCCTGTCCCACTCAGTAGGAAATCCCAAACCAACGTCTCCCCATGGGGCACAGCCAGGGCACACTGCCACGGAGCAGCCTGTCCTTGGGGGTGACATGGAGGGGGCGGTTTGCAGAGACGCAGCAGCGATGGAGCTGCAGCGGTGTGGCTGAAAGGGGAAAGGGGCCGTCTGAAAGCAGAAGTTGTGTCTAAACATGGAAACTGTCGGGAAGCATGAACACCCAGAGCGGCTGTGGGTCAGGGAAGAGACAGAACTGGAGGAAGAGCTTTCTGTAAGCAGGAGAGACAGAGATATATTCAGCAGCAGCCAGGGCAGAGCAGCAGCATCCATTGCACCCAAAACTGAGTGGAGTCTGGAGAACGTTGTGCTGTGGAGAATGGCAGGGGGTGACAAAACCCACCAACAGCTTCAGCAAAGCCCCTGGGAACAATGGGATGCTGTTGCTGTGATGTCACACGGATGGCAGCACTGACATACGGGGCCAGGATCACCCCGTAGCTTCTCCATCACCGTGTGCCAGACCAGAGTGACCGCAGTGTCCTGAACGCTGGGGCTCTCACCTCGATCATGTCGATGAGGTTGCAGAAGTACTGCTCGCTGTCGATGCTCAGCGTGTTGTCCCTGTGCAGCACACGGTAGTGGATCACCTCCTTGCCGAAGCTCACGCAGAGTACGTAGTCACCAGGGTGCCGGACTGACTCACGCACCAGGAACAGCCCGTCCTCGGGGGGCTGCAGCTCCTCCACTGCCTCCACCCCTGAAATCTTCCCATGGAACCATCTGGAAACGGGGGCATGGGGATAGGGGTGTGGGGTGAGAATATGTGGAGATGAGGAGTGTGGGTTGAGGGGTGAGGGGATGTGGGGTTGGGGATCTCCCCCAGCACCAGCAGCAAGGCACTAGGAGCAGAGACCCCACAGAGGCCATGCAGACCCCACTGCAGCCTTCTCCCCACTGGGTGGGAAGGAGTGTGTGAGACCCCCCTGCAGCCGCCAGGACCCCACAGTACTCACGGCATGAGGCTGAGCTTGGGGTCAGCACGGATGGCCCCACGCTCCCGCAGAGCTCCGGCCGCCAGCAGCCCCTCCTGCCCACTCTCATTGTGCCGTGCACGGTACCAGCTCCTGCCCTGCAGACGGGATGGTCTCAGAAAGGGGACACTGCACCAGGAAGGTCACAGCTCCAGTGGCACTGCCAACCCCACGGCCCCCAGGGTCACCTCCACAGCCTCGATGATGGTGACCACGTCTCCCTTGCGGAAGCCCAGCTCGTCAGCCTTGGGCTTGGTGTGGTCGTGCTTGGTGACACACTGTGTCCCCACAGGCCAATGTTTCTGCAGGAAGAAGGCAGCGTCACCAGGATGCTGAGGGCAGGGATGCTCAGACCTGAGGTCAGTCCCGGTTGGAAGGACCGCGTGGGATGGGACTCCCAGCTGCCACATCCCTGTGCCAGTGCACCGCAGGAGGGGACAGAGAGCCCCACTCACCCCAAACATGGTCGGCTGTCAGCGCATCAGGGACTGCAGTCTGCTCCTGCAGAGAAGAAACTGAATGGGGCCATGGAGAAATGGGGCAGAGCCGGAGCCTTGGCCTCATCCCCACCCTCCCACCCGAGCACAGCAATGCCCCACTGACATGTGAGGCCATCACAACACCATGTGGTTTTCGGCAGGAACTCGCTTTCTCATCTCCTGTCTGCAGCTGGAGATGTGGGGCTGGGAGCAGAGCAGGGGACGGGCTGCGGTGTCAGTGGTGAGGGGCTGACTGCCCCCATGGGGTCACTGCTGGGCACCTCAGGTTGTCACATCCACAAGGCTCCCGCACCCCTCTGCTGTCCCACATGGGCCCCTGGTGCCCATTGACACACTGTGCCCGATCCATGGGGCAGTGACCCACAGCACCTGCACCCCACGAGAACAGCCGGTCCCAGATGGAGCCAGAGCACCGATGACACTCTGCTCTGTTCCTCTTTCTGCAGGTGAGTCACTGTCACTCCTCTGCGTCACCGCGGTTGTGTCCCATGACAGCAAGAGTATGAGGACCCACTGCTGCAGACCCATCCCGGGCATGGGACAGCACTCAGACATGGTGAATCACGATCCTATGGGGCCACTCCGACCTTGTCCTAAAGGTTGTTCCTGAGGATGCTCAGCCCATGGAGCTCCCATTGTTCTTGGGGACACAGCCCATGGAGGTCCCACCACTGTGCCATGACGGTGGGCAGAGAACAAAGGGTCAATTGCCACAAAGGGTCGATGGGGACAAATGGGGAACGTTTGTCACAAACAGGCGACACCAGGCTGCTCTTCCCACTGAGCACAGTGCATCCATCTCACCCCACACCCATCCCAGCCCTCCCACTTACCCCCAGCCGTGTCCATATGGGGCTGTGACGCTATGGGGTCACTCCATGGGACTCCAACCACCGATCTCCTGAAGAACCGACTCCTCCCGCATGGAGCAGCGCTGCGTTATTTCCAAAGGGCACAGACAGAAACACGGTGTTATTTCCTGATTTCTCTTCTGGTTATGGAGATGTGATGCCCCAGAGGTCCTAGCGCCCGCCTGCTGTCAATCATTAATCAGAGCTGGGGCGTGAGTCAATGGCACCGAAAGCGACTTTAGCCCTTCCACAGCACAGGGATACACCCGTCCAGGAACCATCGCAGGAGCGCTGTTATCGCTGCCCCCAGCCACGCTGGGGAGGAAGCGGTTCCTCCGCGGTCCATCGGTGTGAAAAGGGAAAGTGGAGACCACAGCTCCACAGTTCAGCACTTCGAATGTTCATAGTAAAAGGGTGGGAGGAAGAAAGGAAGAAGGAAAGAATAGAAAGAAGGAAAGGATAGAAGGGTGGAAGGAAGGATGGGGGAAGGGAGGGAGGGAGGGAGGGAGGGAGAAAGAAGAAGGAGGGAGGGAGGGAGGGAAGGAGGGAGGGAAGGAAGGGAAGGGAGGGAGGAAGGGAGGGAGGGAGGGAGGGAGGAAAGGAAGGAAAAGGAAAAGGAAGGAAAAGGAAGGAAAAAAAGGAGGAAGGAAAAGGAAGGGAGGGAGGGAGGGAGAGAAAGGAAGGGAGGGAGGGAGGAAGAAGAAGGAGGGAGGGAGGGAGGGAAGGAGGGAGGGAAGGAAGGGAAGGAAGGGAGTGAGGGAGGAAGGAAGGAAAAGGAAGGAAAAAAAGGAGGAAGGAAAAGGAAGGAAAAGGAAGGAAAAGGAAGGGAGGAAGGGAGGAAGGGAGGAAGGGAGGAAGGGAGGAAGGGAGGAAGGGAGGAAGGGAGGAAGGGAGGAAGGGAGGAAGGGAGGAAGGGAGGAAGGGAGGAAGGGAGGAAGGGAGGAAGGGAGGAAGGGAGGAAGGGAGGAAGGGAGGAAGGGAGGAAGGGAGGAAGGGAGGAAGGGAGGAAGGGAGGAAGGGAGGAAGGAAGGAAGGAAGGAAGGAAGGAAGGAAGGAAGGAAGGAAGGAAGGAAGGAAGGAAGGAAGGAAGGAAGGAAGGAAGGAAGGAAGGAAGGAAGGAAGGAAGGAAGGAAGGAAGGAAGGAAGGAAGGAAGGAAGGAAGGAAGGAAGGAAGGAAGGAAGGAAGGAAGGAAGGAAGGAAGGAAGGAAGGAAGGAAGGAAGGAAGGAAGGAAGGAAGGAAGGAAGGAAGGAAGGAAGGAAGGAAGGAAGGAAGGAAGGAAGGAAGGAAGGAAGGAAGGAAGGAAGGAAGGAAGGAAGGAAGGAAGGAAGGAAGGAAGGAAGGAAGGAAGGAAGGAAGGAAGGAAGGAAGGAAGGAAGGAAGGAAGAGGGAGGGGGAGGGGGAAGGGGAGGGGGAGGGAAAGAGGGAAAGGGGAAGGGAAAGAAGGGAAAGAAGGGAAAGAAGGGAAAGAAGGGAAAGAAGGGAAAGAAGAAGGGAAAGAAGGGAAAGAAGGGAAAGAAGGGGTTGGGTTTGGGTTGGGACTGGGATTGGAGTTGTTTTGAGTTTGGGGTTAGAGCTGGTTTGAGGAAGGGTTGGGGCTGGAATTGGGATTGGTGGCGGATTGATGTTGGGGTTGGGTTGAGGTGAAGGTTGGGTTGGGGTTGGGTTTGGGGTTTGGACTGGGGTTTGGATTGGGATTGGAGTAAGGGTTGGCTTGGGGTGAGGATTGGATGGGGTTAGGGTTGGGTTGGGTTGGGATTGGGGTTGGAGTTGGGGTTGGGCTGCTGTTGGTGTAGAGATGCAATGGCACAGCATGGCCAGGCAAATTCTAAGACATTTCAATGCAAAAGAAGTAATTCTGCGTAATCCTCACTATGTACCAAACAGGAATGAAGCAGACAGAGCTGCACCCTGCGCCGTTACATGTCAGATGTTAAATCCTGTGCCTTTCTACATACAGAATACAAGTTGGGAAAGGACGAAGTGGCTGATGGGGACACGCATTGGGGTTGGGGCTAGAGAGGTACTGAAAGGGGACAGTTCAGAAGATGTGCAGTGCTCTGAGAAGGCTGCACGTGCCTGTGGGCCTGAAATGCATCTGATGAATTCAAGTATCACTCCTTCCTTGTGAGTCAGAGGGTGAAAACAGAGCTCTCCTTCCTGGCCCTAACCCAAACCCCAACCCCAACACAACCACAACACCATCCCAACCCCCATGCCAACACTAACCCTAACCACAACCCCAGCCTCAAAATCATCCCCAACTCCAACCTCAACCACAGCCTCAACCCAACCCCTTTCCGGAGTCCAACCCAAACCCCATTGTCAACCCCATCCCCAACGCAACTCTGACCCCACCCCAACCCTAACTCTAACCCCAACCCCAACCTCAACTCCATTCCCAACCCAAACCCAGCATCAACCTCGTCCCCAACCCCAACTCCAAGCCCAAAACCCAACCCCAACCCTCACTCCAACCTTAGCTCTAACACCAGCCCCAATCTCAAACCCATTTCCAACCCGAACTCCATCAACCCTGATCCAAACCCCAGCCCATTTCCAGCTGCAACCTCATCCCCAACACTAACTCTAACTCCAAACCCAACCTCAAATCCATTTCTAACACAACCCCATCCCCATCCCCATCCCCAACACAACCCATCCCAACCCCATCCCCAATCCTAACCCAACCCTAACCCAACCCAACCCAACCCATCCCAACCCCATCCCCAATCCAACCCAACCCATCCCAACCCATCCCCAATCCTAACCCAACCCTAACCCAACCCAACCCAACCCATCCCAACCCCATCCCCAATCCTAACCCTACCCTAACCCAATCAAACCCAACCCCATCCACATCCCCAATCCAGCCCAACCCATCCCAACCCCATCCCCAATTCTAACCCAACCCTAACCCAACCCAACCCAACCCCATCCCAACCCCATCCCCAATCCTAACCCAACCCTAACTCAATCAAACCCAACCCCATCCCCATCCCCAACCCAACCCATCCCAACCCCATCCCCACCCCCAACCCAGCCCTAACCCAACCCAACCCCAATGCCATCCTCAACCCAACCCAACCTCAACTCTAACCCATCTCCAAACCCTACCCAACACTCACCCCAATACTAACTCTAACCCCAACCCAACTCCACCCCCGACTCCAACACACATCCCAATCCCAACCTCAACTGGGAATTGGGGGAATTGGAGGGAATGGGGGAATGGAAAGAACTGGGAAATTAGGTAGAACTGGGGGAAATAGGTGGGAATTATGGGCAACTGGGGGATTGAGGGAATTGGAATTGGGGGAAATTAGTGGGAATTGGGGGTAATTCTTGGTAATTATGGAGGTAATTGGGGGTAATTGGGTAGAACAAGGAGTAATTAATGGGAATTGATGGTAATTAATGGGATTTTGCAAGGTAATTAGTGTGAATAGGGGGTAATTGGGTGTAATTGTTGGGAATTGGGGATCAGTTAGTGGGATTTTGTGGGAATTGGGGATAATTAGCAGGAATCAGGTGATTAGAACGAATTAGGGGTAAGTAGTTGGAATTGGGTAATTAGTAGTAATTGAGGGTATTTAAGGATAGCTACGGGGAATTAGTGGGAATTGAGGGTGTAATTAGTGGGAATCAGTGATAATTGGAGATAATTGGTGAGAATTAGTGGGAATAGTGGTGGTAATTAGTGAGGAGTATGGGTAATTTGGGGATAATTAGTAAGAACTGAGAGATAATTAGTGGGAATTAGTACTAATTAGGGGGGTAAAACTGGGAGAATTAGTGGGATTTAGTGGGAATTGGGGGAAATTAGTTGGGATCAGTGACAACTGGGAGTGATTGGGGTAATTAGAAGCAGTTAATTGGTAACTAGGGAGTAACTAATGGTAATTAATGGATAATTAGTAATAATTGTGGGTAAGTGTGGTGTAATTATAGGGTAATTGGAGTAACATGGTGGGAATTAATGGGTACTAATAGTAATTGTGGGTAATTGGCCGGGGAAGTATTGGGGAATTAGTGGAAGTTTGGGTAACTATTGATAATTAGGGACGATTATGGGCAGTAATTAAGTGGTAATTAGTGTCATTCCGTGGTAAATAATAGCTAATCAGCGATAATTAATGGGCAATTGCTTGACGAGGTTGGGATGGAGGTGGGAATGGGGATTTGGGGATTTCAGGAATCTGAAATTCAGTGATTGTTGTGGAGTTGGGATTCCCCAAATGTGGGAATGTGAAATTTTGGGATTTGGGGATTCTCCAAATTCGGGATTTGGGGATTCTGAGACACTGCGCTGGGACTGGGGAGTGATGAGGTTCTGCCCCACACTTATGGATCTCCAACCCTATGTATGAATCCACCCCCTACTTATGGGTTCCAACTCCCACCTAAGGGTCCCAGCCTCCGTATATGGGTCCCACTCCACGCATAAGGATCTGCTCTACACTTACTTGTGGGTCCCAGCCCTACGCTTATAGGTCTCACCCCATACCTACATGTCCCACCCCACTAATTGATAATGTGAGTCATCCTCACAATGTCTATTGGGCCCCACCCCCACCCCACACCATGCCACCACCACTGCTCCTGTGCAGGCTCCTATAGGGCAGAGAGCAGCTGCATCTGTGGCGTGCAAAGGTGTGAGACAGACGTGGAGTGATTGTGGGGTCTGTGGAATGGTCATGGGGTCTATAAGGTGGTTATGGGGGCTATAGGATGGTCATAGGGGCTACAGGGTAGTTTTGAGGTGGCTATGGGGTCTATGGGGTAGTCATAGGGGCTATAGAGTGATGAGAAGGTCTGTGGGGCAGTTATGGGGTCTATTAGACCCGTGGACCCCAGCCCCACCCCCTGACCCCTTTCTGACCCCACCACCAGTCTGGACACGCCCCATGTGTAGCCCCGCCCCCTGTGGCCCCGCCCCTGTCCATTGCGCTGTGTGGGCGGGGCCTGTGGGCGGCTGAGGAAAGGGGCGGGGCCTGAGGAGCGGGGCGGACCTTTGTGGAGGGTGCCGTCAGGGGGCGGGGCCACACACACTTTCTCCGCCTCCTGGTCTGTGATTGGTGCACTGCACCTTAGGGGGTGGGGCCTCGAAGGCAGACATCGGACTGAGGGGCGGGGCTTAATGGGGGCTTAATGGGGCTAAAAAGGAGTGGAACATAAAAAGGTATGGGGGCTATGGGGCACATGGGTAGAGTTGGCAAGGAATCTGTGGGGCAGGGGATGATCTATGGCTTACTATGGGGCATGGTATATGAGAGTGTACATTATGAGTTATGGGGTGTCTACGACACAGGATGTGGGGCGAGCTGTGAGAACAGAGCATGCGGACTGTGGGGTGGGATAGGGGTGTTCAGTGGGGTAGGATATGGATTACGTATGGGGGGGTCTGACAGGAGATGGGGTAGGGTGTGGGGAGCTATAGGGGTATATAAAGGGCCTGTGGGGCAGGATATGTGGTGGGCTATGGCTAGGGATGTGGGGAACCTATAGGGCTCTATGGGGCAGATTTTGTGGTGGGTTATGGGGGTTATGTGGGGACAGCTGTAGGGCAAAGCACAGGTCATGTGTGACTATGGGGTGAACTAGAAGGAGGTATATAGGGTAGCCTATGGGGCTGTATGGGGGATGTACATACATGGTACAGGGGCTGTGGGGCAGAATATCTGTTGGGCTATGGGGTTGTGTATTGAACAGTCTATAGAGCAGGGTGTGGGTTGTCATATGGGGGGGGTCCATGGGGCTGCTGTGGGGCAGCATTTGGGTCTGGTGTGTGTGGCTGTGCTGTGAGGTTGTGTCTGTGGGGTGGCCCTCCCAGCTCTTCTGCTCATCACAGCCGTACGTTAACATGGTCTTCAGTTACGTTTCTCAGCTGAGAATGACGTGCCATTTACGAACGGAAAATGACGTCACGAAACGTAGAGATGTTCTGATATTACTTTCAGGGATCTGGGGCCCAAACTTGACAAGAGTCCAGGACGGGCAGTCCTGGAAGCAGTGCTGCGTGAGGGGCATTTCTGCACTGTCAGTGACAGAGGACATCTGCTTCCTGCAGAGCGGTCACATTCACACCCACGGGGAGGGGGAGAGGCGCGGGCAGAGCAGTGCCCTTTGGGTGGGCAGAGGAATGGCTCCGGATCAGCTCTACCCCTCAGGTCTCTGAAGGAGGACCTGGAGCTCCCAGTGCAGCGCACCACTGACCCAGGAGGTGTTCAGCTCTGTGCTCAGCACACACATGGCACTGCCCTTTACCACAGCCCTGCTGCATCCGCCGATGCGCACTGCTACCGGCATCTCTCCGCTGACAGGATCAGTTTGAGAGGGTGGCAATGGGCACAGCCCCTGTCCTCCTCACCCACAGGCTGTGATGGGCTCTGGGCTCCAGCCCTGTTCCTCCTTGCCTGCAAGCAGCGATGGGATGGGGGTTTGGGGTCCTCCTCCACACGCTGGCAGCAATGGGCTCCAGACGCATTTCTCTTCAACCCAGGGCACTGATGGGCTCTGGTTTCCAGGTCCCCCTTCTCCTCAGCTGAGGGCAGCGATGGGCACAGTCCCTCTCCTCCTTGCACTCAGGCAGTGATGGGCTCCAGGCTCAAGGTCCTTTCCCTCCTCACCAACAGGCAGCAATGGGCTCTGAGCTCCAGACCCTCGTCAACCAAGGACAGCGATGGCACAGCCCCTCTCCTCCTCACCCACAGCAGCGACAGGCTCAGGGTTCTCCCCCTCCCCACCCTCTGGCGGCGATGTGCTCCAGGCTCCAAGCCCCCTTCCTCCTCAGCCAAGGGCAGCGATGGGCTCCGGGCTCGAGGTCCTTCTTCTCTTTGCCCACAGGCAGTGATGGGTGCCGGGCACAGCCCCTCTCCTCCTTGTTCACAGGCACTGGTGGGGTCCAGGCCCCCTCCTCCTCACTCGCAGCCAGCGATGGGCTCTGAGCTCAGGGTCCTTGTCCTCCTCGCCCGCGGGCAGCGATGGGTCCCGGGCTCCATGTCCCCCCGCCTCTTACCCACGGCCCCCCCTCCCCGCCCGCGGGCATCGCGGCGCTCCGCGCCGCTCCCCGCAGTCCCTCGCGCTCAGTCCGATCCGCGGCCATTTCCGGCGCCGCCCCGCACAGCCGCGCGCTCCCCGTGCGCGCTCCCGCCGCTCTCCCGCACGAACCCGCTTCCACCCCCCCCCGCCCCGCGGATCCGCGCGGCACCGCCGGGCCCTCCCGGGGGCGCCCACCTCGGCGCGGCGCCCCTCCCCCCGCGGTTCGCGGCCGCCGCGGGACGGACAGTCCGGCGGACCAATGAGACGCGGGGCACGTGCGCGCGGCGGCCAATGGCGCTCGGCGGGCGGGGGCGGGGGGGCGTGTCCGGCGGCGCTGCGAGCGGCTTGTTGTGCGCGCTGCGGAGCCGTTCGCCTCCCGCTGCAGGGCCGCGCCGAACCGCAGCGAGGTGAGAGCGGGCCGGGCCGGGCCGGGGAGCGGCGTCCGCGGAGCTCCCGGCGCTCCCGAGCGGGGACAGAACGCGGCGGAACGGGGGCGGCGGGGATCCAGGCGGCGAGGCCTAGGCTCGGGCCTGCGGGGGAGAGCCGGGCCTGCGGGGGGAGGGGCCCGGGGCGGGCGGGGCGGCGGATGGGGCGCGGGGGGCGGGGCGGTGCGGGGCCGCGCGTGTGCCGTGGCAGCGGGAGCTGTGCGGGCCCCGCTCGGTTCCAACGGTTCCGCAGCTCCGCTCCGTGCGGTTGCGTTGCTCCGCTCGCGAGAGCGCCGCGTTCCGTCCGTCCGTCCCTCGCGTGGGGCGGCGATGCGGGGACGGCCGCGGTTCCCGCGGAGCGGTTGCGTTCTGCCGTCCGTTGAGGAGCGCCGAGCGGGCTCCTCCCGCCGATGTGCGGCTCTGCGTCCGTCTGCGCAGCCCCGAAGCGCGGAGATCGGTGCGGAAACTGAGCTGAAGCTGCGGTTTGTTGCGTGGAAGTAAATTGTGCTCTGTGTGTGGGTGCGCGCACACCTCTGCTGTTCTGTTTTCTGTTGTATTAGCGGCGGTGGTTTCGCTTTGGGCCTCGAGCCCTTCCGCCTCTGAGCGCCGCTGTACGAGCGCTGCGTGGATGTGGGTAAAGGAGCGTTGTGAGGCGAGTCTGGTCCGCAGAGGACGTGAGGAAGTGCCCCTTGGAGGCACGGAGGTGTAAAGTGTGGAAGCGCGGTGAGAGGTGATCGGTAATAGCTGCTGCTGGTGGTGGAGGAGAGATCTTTGTTGTTGGAATTGAGAGGAACCGTTGGCACCTTCAGTGCAGCCAAGCCGACGGGGAGGGGAAGAGGAAGCGGGTTCATCTCAGGATCTCAAAGCACAGAAAGAAATCGATAGAAACGTGATAAAGGTGAATGCTCGGAGGGACCAGCACGGAGGCAGCACTGATTCCATGCATGGACGGAAGGAGTTTACACGTCAGCGTGAGAGGGTTCAGCACCGCACGTGGATTAGTGGAGTTTGGTTGGAAGGGAATCCTCGCCGTGCTTACAGGCAGCTCCAAAATAACAAAGGCTCCATCCCCTGGAAGTGGGGCAGGCACTGCAAGATATGTCAGAGGGCAGAGGGAGGGATTTGTGTGCAGGATACCGAGCAGCTCCTGTGGGTGCTGGGGGAAAGGCAGAGGGATCTGGCTCAGGAGAGGGGGAGCAGCGTTCTGGTGGTGGAGCATTAGGGAATTTCTCTGTTCTTTTGTTTCCTTCTGGAGGCACACAGGCCTGGTGCTGCTGATCTGCATCTTATGGTGATCTCCAGGGGGATGTGTTGTTCTGCCTCATATCTGGATTGAACTCCTGCTTCTCAGTGCTGTCCCTTGGCTGCAAAGGAAGCTCTGTCGTGTCAGGGCTTTGCTGGACTGATGTTGGAAGTGACTTTCCTTGTTGGCTGGGGGCTGGTGGGAGCTCACCGTGCTCGGCTTTGCCTTTGGCTGTGTGTGGCACTGCCTCTGGCATACACTGAGCTTCTCAGCCCCTCTGAATCCACCCCACACAGCTGTAGGGCTCTGCTTGGCACTGCCCCTGGCATAGCAGAGTCCTTCCTGTATTTCAGATGTGGTCTCCAAGGAAGCCTTCCCAGTTGCCTCGCTACTGAGCGGTGCCCAGTCCAGACAGCAGTTTCTCGTTGGCCTCTGAGCTCCCCATGGCTTGCTGGGGGGGGGAACTGGGAGAGGCATGTCAACAAGCATTGCCCCTCTCCTAAAGAAGAAGGAGGAAAGCTCTTTGTGCAGCTCTGGAGTTCTCCTTGAACCTTCTTGAGATCCTCGAGGTCAGCCGGTGCCTCTAAGGGCCAACCCTTGTCTGTATTCAAATCTGTGAGCCCAGCGGTGGCCTCGTGCTTCGGTGGACCCATGGATGAAGGGAGGGTGCAGCAAACCACTGAGCCCTTTCTGTCAGAGCAGGAAAATCCTCCCTGAGGGCATTCCTGTGTCGGCCTGGTTTGTAAGTTTGCCTTCTTAGCAAACTTCTGATCCAGCAGTGCCCTGGGCAGTGTGTGTTTATTGCAGAGGGATCGAGGTGGTGAGCGTGGCAGGCTGTGTGATGCAGCGATCTCAAGCTGGCAGCCACTTTTCAAAGCACTGTCACTTCTGCTTAGTGCCACGTGCGAGTCTGGGAGCTCCAAGCTTGGCAAAAATGCCTTTCAGCAACTTAGAAACCATCTCAGCCACCTGGCTTCGTGGCTGCAGTGAGGCGGACAAGGAAGGTTTGGGTGCTGTGGTGCCACAGGTTATGAGCCTGTGCCAACATGGTTCTGGCACAGCTGGAAGGGGACCTGTGCTCACTGATTCAGCTTTGCAGCACAACTGAAACAGCCTGACACTTCTCACAGAGGTGAGGAGTGTATTGCTTGGCCTTTGCAGCTTCTCCCCTTGCTGTCCTCTCCTTTGCTGTTAGCTCCTGCATTTATCTCACTGCAGAGGAAGCAGCTTAGAACTGCGGATGCAGCATAACCATTTCCCTCTGCTGCCACGGAGCAGGTGCTTGTTCTGGGGGGGGATAGGGGGCTTGATGCTGTTGGCACTTGAGACATAGAAATGTGGGGCTTGGAGGCTTCTCGGTGGGATGAGCAGCGAGGACCCTTCTTCAAGCATCCTCACCAGACAGAGAGTTTGGTCTCAGTGTGTTTCAAATGTACACAAGTGTAGTGGTGGTTTGTTCCCAAACAGTGTACAGTTGTTGGTGTGTTTTTTTTTCCATGAAGACCATTGACTTTCACAAGAAGTGTGAAGCAAACACTCAGCGTGACTCAACAGATATAGGAGGATGGACTGAAAGTCTCTCTTCCATGACATTATTCCCTCTCTGGATGTGGGATTTCTGATGTGGGGAACCCAGTCCTTAGCCCTGCTGCTGTGACCACTTGGCTTTATAGGAAAGAACTGTGGGAGCTGTGCAGCGTGGCACGTGGTGCCCTGAAATGCTGCTTCTGGGAATGTCAACAGAAATAGTTTTGTTTTTCAAGTGGGGAAAAATATGCGTGGTTGAAACAATTGTTCATTGTCTGAAGTAAACACTCCAACTGTGTCAGGTGCACAAAGCAGGGCTCGTTCCTACACGGACTTATTTATTTGGGGTTTCTCTCTTTGCAGATACATTATAAGATGTCTAATGGTTATGAAGATCACATGGCTGAAGATTGCAGAGATGACATCGGCAGAACAAATCTAATTGTGAACTACCTCCCCCAGAACATGACACAAGATGAGCTGCGGAGTCTATTCAGCAGTATTGGCGAAGTTGAGTCTGCAAAGCTTATTCGGGACAAAGTTGCAGGTATGACATGAGGGCAATGGATTGTAACTGGATGGAGCCTCCACTGCGTGCTGGTCTGAAGGAATGCCTTAATATTGCTGTCTGTGTAGTCCAGGCACTGGTGTGAATCCATAGTGCCCGATGCATGGTGCTTAATCCTGCAGGATGCTTGGGGCCAAATGCAGAATCTTTCTGTGCAATTAACTGTGATTCCTAAACTTGAGCACTGGGATGCATACGTATTCCAAGCAGTCTGCGTCTGATCCCTGGCATGCCTATTTTTCCTGCGGTCTGGGCTTTTTTGGCACTGATTTCCTTGTCTATCAGGAAGTGAGTTCGGAATATAGATGATACAAGTGTGTGTGTGTCAATAAGAAGACACGTGGTGTGTGTCTGAAACGCTGCTGTGAGCTTGCTGTTCCTCAGGCATTGCACTTGTAAGCCCTTTAAGTGGGGTTGGTGGTCATTGCTTTAAAAGCAATGAGAGTATTTCATCAGTGAAACACATGTGTCTGTGGAGCAGATCGCAGCTGGCTCCTGTGTGGTTGCAGGAGCTTTTTGCATGCACTGTCAGGGTGCTTTAACCCTCGCACTGTTCATCTGTGTGTGTGAACTCAGGTGATCTGTTCAGAGCTCACAGAACCTTTGGTGCAGTGGGAGATGGCAGCAGCTCTTGCTGCAGATGAAGGAGTGCTGGTGCTGCTTGCTTGCTGTGTGTGCAGCTCGTGGTGTGTGGGTGCTGTGCTGTGGGGTTTTCTGTTGCACACACTCGGTCTTTCAGAACATAATACTGATTTTGATCGTTATCTGATCCATATCAAATGGACTTTATCTATTAAACCATAAAAACCACAGGGAAGTGGGTGAAATGCGTGAGAGTTCTTGCATTGCCCTCGCTGACTTTGTTATGCTCTTGGGAGTAGAATTGAGAACTGGTTAACAGGAAATGTGAAATGGATTTTTCCCAATGGCCTCTCCAGTGTCTGCGTGCTCGTCTGAAAGCAGTGCTGGGTTCCAGCTTCACCCAGTGGTGCTGTATAGAAATATGTGCTTGGGGACGGCGTGAGTGAAATCCTTGTGAGGCAGTGGTGTGAAATGCAGTTTCCTTAGAGCACCTGAGCTTTCAGCTGGGTGCTGATGTGCAGCTTGAGGTGCTTAGGAGCAGAGGCTGTTTTGGAAGCTGTTCTGCAAGGAAACAGTGCTGCTTGGGGGAATGTTATGAAGGCTTTCATCGTATGGCAGCTGCCCTATACCTCATGCTGCCCAGCAAGGCCAGGTCTGTGTGCAGGGGTTGGGGGGGACTTGCAGCAGGGTTCTGCTTCCCTGCTTTTAGCTGACCCTGCAGAGCTCCATGGCAGAGGAGCAGAAGCACAGAGCAAAGCACGTGGCCCCGTGGCCGGGCAAGTGTGCAGGTTGTAATGCTGGCACAGGGGGTGGTGGGGCAGGGAGGGTGGGGGAGGTAACCTCGTGTTCTGTGGGAATCAAACTGCAGGGTAGCTGCCTTCGTTGCCTGTTCTGTTAATGGCAGTGTTTGGGTTTGATGCTTATTTTTCACCAGACAGTGGCTGATCTGTATTTTTTTTCCCCTCAATTTTCTATTAACGAAACACGTAGGGCAGAAAGTTCCTTCTGCATGATTGATTGCAGTTGTTAATGATTTAGTGAACTCAACTCAGCCTCCTGTAGAGCTGTTGCAGATCAATGCCTGGTTGCTGGAAGCATGGACGAACGTTTGCTTTGTTGGTCAAGCTGGGGTGACTTCATTTTTATCTCTGCAGTAACCATAAAGAGAAGCACTCTTCCAGCTCTCACTGATGGCAGCAGTGAGGTGTTGGTGTCTGCGTTCTCCAGTTTGTCCACCACATTCTGAAGTGATTCCTGGCCTGGGTTTGCTTTGGCTGTGAAGATTGGGTCGGCATCTGTGCTCCTGGGTGCTGCGGCCAAACCTCGCACTGCTGCTCGCTGGGCTCGTGTTTGAGCTGAACTCTGCATCCAGGATTTTCGTACAAAGGAAACACACAGGGTGTTGCTCTCCCTGTCAGACTTGAAGGCTAGCACCGGCTCAGAGCCCCAGGGAAATGTTAGAAGGTCACTTCCCAATATAGTGTGGCACAGTGTCAAGTCTGAGATGTTGCTTTTTGCTGTTGTGTCTCCCAGCCTTTTTTAGTTATCGCTGAGGCCTGCAAGTTGCCACTGACCCAGTTCAGCTGGGGACCTCTTTGTGAAGCTGAGGGCAAGGACAAGCCCGAGGTTCGTCTGGTCTTTCTGTACTGATGAGGCTGTGAGGTCCTGGTGCTGACTTCAGATGTGCTGGTCCCAAAGCTGCACTCTGTGCTGATACCTACCCAGCAACGTGTGCTGCCATGGCTCTACAGAGGAAGTGTCCCATCTTCTGCATCAAGGGTGCTTGGCTGACATACCAGGACATCCAGATGCTGGGTTTCCAGTCTGCTGTGCTGTGCTGCAGTGCTCTTACCGGGGAACCCTGAGCCATTCCCCCTCGTTCTGCAGCTGCACTGAATCCCGGAGCTAAAAATTAACGTCCTGTGAGCATCCATTTATTTCAACCTTCCCTTCCCTTGCAGGATTGCTGACACTCGCAAAGCTGACAGCCCTAGGGCTTTGGAACAGTTGGGTTAAACTTTTCCCACAGCTCCCCGTGGTGGGATCTGTTCTGTGCTCGTGGCACTGTGCTCCTATGGGGGTACCCAGTGTGTGCCACTCCATAGCAGCACTCTGATGACTGTCAGTGTGGCTGCAGGAGGAAGCATCACATTCCTCACTCCATTCCTGGAGCCTTACACTGCTCGAGGAGGGAATGATGCATCCACTTGAATAAAGGATGTGATCCTTCAGACTGTATGAGACCTATACCTGTCAGCTGCCAGAATCTGGCCGTGTCGTGCATACACCACGAGGAGATGGCTTCCTTGCAGGTCTGGAGCTCACGCACCTGGGTCAGCAGCTCAGGACAAAGCTCTCCCTCTGCCGTTGCTGGGAAGGTGTGGAGCAGAGTGGGCACCCCGAGCTGACTCGTTGATCACAGCTCCTGCACTGCCGATGTTAACCCGTTGCTTGCCGGCTCTAGGAGGCTGGAATTACAGGAGCCAGAGTGCGTGTTCCTTTTCATTGCATCTCCTCAGGAAGACCCTCTCATGGAAATGATGCAACCCCGACCAGCAGCGGACAGCTCTGTCCCTCTGAGCTCTTAAAGCATGGAGGGAAGGAAGGCGTTACCGCGCCGACAGGCAGCACATCGCTGTAGCTCGTGTGATGGGATGACTGCTCGTGCTGCTGTCACTTGCTGTTCCTTTCCAGACTACTAACAGCATTCTTAAATATTCTCGTCTCCTGGAAAGCATTCAAGTATTCTGTTTGCCTGAAATTGTTCCCTTCTGCATGGGAAACGACCACAGCATCGTGCAGTTCTTGTCACTCTAACGAGTACACCGTTACCCTGGGTTTTTTAAGACAAATCTTTGATTCTCTTGGAGCTGTGTGCATGTGCTTGGAGACACTGATTGCTCATCATCGTGCACAGGCACGTGATGTCAGAAAAGCCCATGCTGTTGTGCTGCTCACTGTATGAAGTGCTCTGCTTTACCAAAGTGGGCATCTTCCTTTGCCCTTCTACTTTTCCCTCACCAGCCCACCAGAATGAGCCACACTGTGAAACCTCTAATTGTGCTCTCGTGTTTCCTAGCATGTTTGTAGATGGAGTTATTGCCCTGCAGCATCTTGGAGTGCTTTAGTTCTCTTCCAAAGAAGCAGCACCATGTTTCTGCAGGAAAAACCATCTTGTGCATCTGATGGTCTGAGTGCTTGGTGAGGCTTGCAGGGAAAAAAGCCCTTATTTAAAATGTTTGTTCTTAATGGATTAGGGGTAGGGGATGTTTTTCAGACTCGGTTTATGGAATAATCAGTACTGAACGGTCAGGTTTCCATTCCAGCAACCGATGATTGAACAAGATCTGCCCTAAAACTTAAGGAATTTCTCTTTCACAATACGTTTTTAGGATTTAGAGCTGTTGTTCTCAGTGCAGAAGGTCAGAACTTCCAACGCTGTGGTGATGGAGGCATCCCTGGAGCTGTCTCTTGGATCTGGGATGAAGTCCTGGCTCACGCTGAGTCAGCATTATGCTTTGTGACGTTTTGATGTGGAGTGTATGTTTGAGTTGCTGAAGTCAAGCTGAGTGGCAGCTGCTGCTCTTCCCATGTTCACAGACCCAGCCTTTCTGTCAGAAGCGTGGCTGGGTGCAGGCATCCCATGCTGGCACTCCCACTCGTGTCTCTTGACTGCTCACATGTCCCCAGAAGACTTGTACCATGACTTTCCTGGAACCATGATGCCAATCAACCTGAGTGGCTCTCTTGGTTTCTCTTGAAGATGGTTTGCTGACTTGCTCTTCTTGCAAGTCTCAACCTCCGTTCAGCTTTGACTCTCCTGACTGGTCTGTTTCCAATCCTCGTTCTCATCCAGGCCCTTGCTTTTTCCATCTCCTGCATGCTGCTTGTTTGCATGGCAGCTCTGCCACAAATTCCCTGCTCAGCCTTGTAGCTCTGACTGCTGACGCTTCCAGTTGTTTTCTCACGTTAGGAAGCCCTGTTCTTGTGGGCTTCACCCAGCAGTGTTCCCAGGCCTTAGCATCCAATGCCACCTTCCAGACCCGATGAGATCATGAGATTCTGGGTATGTGTTTGATAACGCTTGTTTCTGACTAAGCCTCCGGTGCCTGGACTTTGGGATCCAGTTGGCAGCCACGTGCTGGGAAGTGTGAGGTGGTGAAGGAGTGTGGGTGGGCTGAGGGGCTGGTGAGGGTGTCATGTGCTCTGAAACATGTTCCCTTGTTTGTTGTTCCTGCATTATTCCTGGCTGAGGAGCTCTTAGCAGAGCTGTGGAGCTGCCAAGAGTGCTCACAGGTAAATGGGTGTCGTGAAAGTTTGAGTAAAAAGCTGCAGGAATTTGTTCCAAACGCTGCGTTTCTGGTATGTGCTGCAGCCCTTGGAGTCAGGAATCCCCCCAACAGAGAGTAGTCACCTTAGTTAGCAGCAGCTCTGGCTAACGAGTACTGAAGTTGGAACACAGTGTTTCACCCTTAGGGATCTCACTCCCGTGCTTCCTTCTGTGAGCGGCCACTTGTGCTCTTTGTGCCGTCTGCTGCCCCTCTGCAGGTGCCTCATCTGGGTGAGCTGGGTCTGCTGGAGCTGCACAGCCTCCGCTGCCCTGCGGCACAGCTCTGTGCTTAGGTCTGCGTTCCTCTTTGAATTGCTAACTTTGATTTTCTTTAATTAACCAATTTAGTAAGCAGTGGCCACGAACACTTGAAGAAATGAGCTCGACAGTTACAGAGGTAACTTGTGATGTGAAGGTCTGTGTGTGGTGGGGTAGAGGCTGAGGATGAGCTGTGAGCTTTATGCTGTGCAGGCTTCCCTGTGCCTCTGGGTGCATTGCACCACGTGGGTTGTTTCCCTCTCGATTGCTGTTGTTACCAGAGCTCTTTCACATGGGAGTGGATTTCTTCTGAAGGAGGTGGCAGTTCCCAAGTCCTCTTTTTCTTCTCGTTAGCTTAGGGTGCCTACGGGAGTCCAAATGTGGCAGCACTCTGTTTGAACCTCACAAGGAGCAGCTTGCTTGTAGGTATCAGTTTTACTTCAGAGCGTTGCAGGCTCTGGGCAATGGCAGTCCTGGAGGCGTGGAGTGTGAGAGAAGAGAAATGTTGGGGCTTTTCTGGATGAGAGAAATTCAAGTGCTCAGGTGAGGAGCGTGCTGAGTTCTGCAGTGCACTGCACAGCAGAGTCATGCTGCTCTTTGCTTCTGTGCTTTGGAGGAATCTGGATGGCAGGAGCTGTAAGCCCACCTGGGTGCTGTCATCTGTGCTCATCCTCAGAAGCTGCAGGCTCCCTGGAGTGTTCTGTCACCTCTTTCCTCCAGGTGGCTTTTTGGAACCGCTGTTTTATCTGTGTTCGCTTCTGGCCCTGCCCTCTCTTCTCGTGGGGTGTTGTGCTCAGGTGAAGGCAATAAAGAAAAGCCACGGGAGGATGTGGTCACTGTGTGTAACTGGGGGTTAGGCTCTAGGAGGCGCGAGCACGTTAAGCTGGAGGACAGCATTCCCACAAGAACAAGTGGGTATAAAATAAATAGGGATCAACTCAGAGCCACTTTTAGAAAGGGAGAGCTTTGGAGGGGGATTTCTAGGTTGTGCTTTCAGGTTGGAGGTGCTGGGCTGAAAACCCAGCTGCTTTCCCTGTGAAGTCACTTCTTTAAGGTAAGGCAGTAGCCACGTCGTGACTGCAGGGGTTTGGCCTGGGTGGTTCCTTTTGGTCCCACGTCTCCACGAACACGGTTTCTTGTATATGAGATAAAACAAAAGTAAGTAGCTTAGTCTTCCTTGTCACTGATCTCAAACTGAGCATCAACCCTTAAGCCATCCAAGGCTCTGCAAGAAAGCTGCTGGCCAAGGGACAGCAAATTCCTCCCGTGTTCTGGGAACTGATTACAAGAAAGCAGGAAAGGATGTCTACCTGCCCTGCACTGAGGCCCAGAAGACCAAGGGCAGCCCTGCAGGGCGATGCTGCACCGAGGGGATGCTCAGTGGGATGGCAGGCAGTGCTCAGGCTGCAGCTCACTGCAATAGGCTCCGTGTCCTGGATCTTTTGGGGGCTGTTTCCAGAATCAGGACTGGGTTCTGCTGATGTGGCTTTTGTGACAAACTGTGGCTGGTACCCTGCCTGCCATCTTAGGGGAGCTATCCCTACCTACTCTGTCTGCATGGTGTGTGCTCCCTCTCAGGCTCATCTTTGTTTTCTTAGGTTAGCAGGCTGGGTTCCAGGTGATAAACGAGTTTCTAATTGATAACTAATGTTTTTTCCTTAGGAGGAAAAGCTCTGATAAGCAATTGTGGGCTAACCATCTGTGACTGGGATTTCAGAGCTGTACCTCGTTGCAGTGTGCATTTCCTGTTCCATTTGCCAAAGTTATCAGTAGATCTGTAAAAGAGAAAGCCGCAGAGGACAGCACCCGAGATCTTGTGTTGCGTTTGTTTCCGTGTCAGAGTCAAACCCTGCAGTACCTGGGTGTCAGGAAGCTTTGCTCTGCACTGGTGGAGGTGCTGTTGTGCTTGGTAAGAGAGCAGTGCTGCTCCCACACGAGGGGCCGACGTGGAGTGGATCTGGCATCTTTTAAGAGCAAGTGTAGAAATGAACGGAGCTCTGTTTGTACAGTGAAACGGGCGGTGTGATGTTAACTGGGTTTAGATGAGTTGATGTATTACGTCTCACAACAAAGCAGATGAAGGTGGAAATGTGCCAGGCAGCTCTGCTGTTATGGCATTCTGCAGGTCCGTAGTGACAGACGTTGTGTGCAGCTTCCTTGCATCTCTGGCTGCTCCTGCACCGTTGGGCTCAGGTCCTTCAGAGGACTGATGGTTATTGCTTCCATCTCTGTTGTCTGGTGGAGCCCTTTTCTTCCATTTCTCTGAGGTTTTGTGCTAGCGTGTCACCGTGGACTCATTTTTTTTGTATATTTGGTGTTCTGGAATGAGTGAAAAAAAGCTTCCTTGCCATAAGAGACTGCTGCAGAGCTAAGAGGTGTGTCAGGAAGGGCTGATAGCTAGGACAGCCTGCAGCCTGGAGCTGCTGTAGCACATGGAACAGAGAGATAGCCAATGAAATATCCTTTGCCTGAAATCTTTCAAAGAGTTTTGCATCATTGCTCTCAGATCTTTTCATAAGAGTTATCTCCAAGGCTGCTGTTGATTTCCCGCTTCAGCTCTGCCCTGGTCTGGGGCCCTGGCTGCTCATTATCTCTATGGACATCTGAAGGAATGAGACCTTTTTTCTCTCTTGTGCTCCAAGAGCAAAGGTTGAACCAGAGCACAGAAATATCTCTCGGCGGCTTCTGACCCAGGGGTTCATCACTGACACTTTTTGCTTTCTGCTCTTGAACCGTGGGAGTGCGTACTTGTGCACTTTGTCAGACTTTGCCTTTGTTGTAGCCCATGGAGTTTGCAGTGCTGCTCAGTATCTCAGTCCTGAATTTCCAGCGGATGGATCATCTGTCTGAGATGAGCTGTCCTCCAGTTGTGTCTGAAGCAGATAAGAACCTGGGGGTTCTTTCATGTGATGCCTGCCAACCTCTGTACAACCGAAGCTCTTTGGTGCGTTTAAATACTGGCATGATGGATTATGTTTGACTTCATTTTCCTCATTTGCATTTCCTTTAGTTTTAGTAGTGATAACTTTCTTTTGCAAGGACTGATTGCAAACAATGTGTTCTTCCCTGTAGGACACAGCTTAGGCTATGGTTTTGTGAACTACGTCACCGCAAAAGATGCAGAAAGAGCAATAAACACACTGAACGGCCTCAGACTGCAGTCAAAAACCATCAAGGTAGGATGTGCAGATGACCACAGCATTGCAGTAAGCTTGAAATCAGATTGCTGATTGGTTCTGGAGGTGGGCTGTGCTGCAGATGTGATTCTTCCTTCTGTCCTGGCAGTCGTTCCTGAACTGAAGGAAATTAAAAGGAAAAAAGGTTTGCGTTGTTTGGTGGGGACTACATGCAAGCAGCTGCTGGCAATAAGCTGCTCTCTCCATTTAAATCGACCCTCCTTTATATTTAATTGCAATGATTTGTTTGTTTTAAGGTTTCCTATGCTCGTCCAAGTTCTGAAGTTATCAAGGATGCTAACTTATATATTAGTGGGCTCCCGAGGTCGATGACACAGAAGGATGTAGAAGATATGTTCTCACGCTTTGGGCGCATCATCAATTCCCGTGTGCTCGTGGATCAAACCACAGGTGAGTCGGATCGTGTCGGCTGCGTGGAGCTGAGCTGTGTGGCACCTCTGCTCCCTGCTCAGAGTCTGGTGGTTATGGGAGACAGTTTGGTTTGTTTATGACAAACCATGGCACCTGGTATGGGCCTTTGACACGAGTGAGATGCGCTGCCCTATTCTGATGTGGTCTTGGTTTTGGGTTCTGTTTGTTTTTAAGCATAAGGAATGACGTTGGCTGTTAGGCCCTGTGCTGGGCCGCACCCTGAACTCCTCACTTACTCTGTTTTGTCCACCAGTTGTAGCAGGCTGAGCTGCTGCTTTGCCACATCCCTCCTGCTCTGACATTCAGCGCCATGTGCTCCTGCGTGCACACCCTGTGTTGTGTAGGGCTGCTGTGCACAGGGGGATACCAAACCCCAGGTAGGAACACCAACGTGTTTCCTCCTTCATGCCAATTCAGAACTCACTCACGATTTCTTGATGCTTTAAAACCATCTGAGGTGTTGTAACAATCCTCTGTGGTTACTACGAACCAGAAGAATGAGCTTCAGGCATGAATTACTGCCCATGAGTATTATGGCTTAAAAACAAAACCAAAACCATCACCACCAAAACTTCAGAGGACAAAGAAGTTGCTTTGTTAATCGCTGGAGCTCAGCAGGGACCAAAGTTGACTTGGTGTTTCGATTGTGTTTTCAGTTGTAATTAATTACCTAACAATTTCCAACTGTATGACTGAACAGTTTGCCTTATCCTGTGTCCTGAGTGCTCCATGGTTTTTCCAGCAGCCCATTTGTCACTTGGGAATTTGGAAAGTACTTCTGCAGATACACTCTGTCATAAATAATGAGTGTACTGTAGCAGAATAGAAGATAAATGTGGAATTGCTATAATTAGGTTAATTTATATACGGTAGTATGCTTGTTTATGCCACTAGTTAAGGAGCAGCTTTGATCTCTGTGATGAAAGGACTGCAGTGTGGAGTGGGCAGTGAGTGACTTCTGGTGAGATTCACCTGACTGAATGTGGAAGTCTACCTTGTGTGTGGGTTGCTCTGAAAGTAATGCCTCCTATTTATCTCCACGGAAACAACAGCTGACACAAAGAGCACAATAATGCCATTTGGGGCACACTATAAGCCACAAAATGCTGTTTTTCAGTGTGGTCACCATCGTTAGCTGTATGTTTTCCCAGCTGTGATCACGAGCTGCATGCTGTGCTCATACCGACCTGCAGCAGTGGAGGTGATGTGCTGTTTCACAGCTGCAGTGATGGCATAATTGCTAGGAAGATGTTGCCCACAGAGTCAAGTTTTCATTGATCCAAACAGGCAGAACTCAAAAGCCCCAGGTCTGGGCTGTGTGGTTAGTGAGACCAACCAAGATGGGCAAGGTGCTGCACCGTTCCCATACCTGTATGAGAGGTTGCCATCTGCTCTGGCTGGCTCTGGATGTTGTAGCCTTCATCTTAATTGGCACCACAGTGTAGCTGTCAGAGCTGATGGTTTGTCCCAAAGGACCACTCCTTTCCTACCTCAGAAGGCAGTGCACATCACCTTCCCTGCTGCAGGCTGTGTCTTAAACTTTTTCTTCAATGAGGAAGCACGTGTCACCCTCCAAAGACTGCCAGTTTGACTCTGACTGGTGGTGGTGACAGCTCCTCTTGTCTCGGTAGTGATACAGTCAAAGAAATCCTCGCCTTCAGCCTCTTTGAGTTTGGTTCAGCAGGTTCTGGCAAACTTGCTGTGTGAGCAGTGGTGGGACCCACCTGGCTCAGCCTTTGTGATATCCCAACTCTGCCCCCATTGCTTCCAATGCATTGAAGCCAATATTCAGTTCTGTACACAGTTCCCAGATTCATACAGGTGAGCTGATTGGGATGCTCCTCATTTCATGGTGTGACAGCTGTGTGTGGCTGTCTGGAATGTGGTTTTTCTTTCACATCTCTGTCCCACTGCTGGAACATGTCACCTTGCTGTGGTGGTCTCCAGTAAACACATAGTAAGCATCAGTGAACGTTCATGGGATATGCAAGCAAGAAAATGGAGTTGGAATATTGATGGGAAGGTTCAACCCCTACTGCCATCCCACCAGCATCCACTTCTGAGATTGTGTGCCAACGTCGTGAAATAGGAGGCATCACTTTCGGAGCAACCCTAGTGCCTCCCTCAGAGCTGGTTCCCTCTGCAGGGAACTGCTCCTGAGTGCCTTGATTTGGTCAGGTGGATGGTGCTGTAAAGGTGACTGCAGGTGAGATCTGGACACCAGTCCTCAGGCACTTCCAAGCTGAGCGAGAGAATCCCGTACCTCCAGTTCTAGGGAGAGAAGGATTCGTTTCCCATATGTGCTGTCCGTATGGGTCTGTCTCTCTGAGCCAGTGGTGATCTAGATCACAACTGCAGGTAGAACCAAGAAAGAAGGCACAGAAAGCTTACTACTGGAAGTGTCCCAGGATAGCTGCCCTCCTCCGGCTGCTGATGGAGCCCAGGTAGCTCTGTCCCACTCAGATGCTGCTGAACAGTGAGATGGCATACACTGTCAGTGAGTCTCCCCAGGAGCAATGCTGTTCCTGCTGAGCATCATAGGTTCATTAGGTTGGAAAGGACCTACAAGATCATCTAGTCCAACCATCCTCCTACCACCATCCCTACCCACTGAACTACTAAATCAAATCTTGGGGGACAGCACTGTCTGGCTGTGTCAGCCCAGGACACGCAGCTCCTGACAGGCAGCTGGAGCAGTGCAGGGCTTCAGGGGTGTATTTCAGGCCTTATCATGCACCCATTACTCAGGCTGCTGTTCCCAGGCTGCACACCCCTGTTGGTTCCAGGGTCTGGGCCCAGCTGGGGGCTGTGCTTCTAGGCTCACCTCAGCAGGGGCCATCCTCCAGCTTTCAAAGCTTGATCTGTTCCAAGACACACTCCCTGCTGTGTCTCAGATGAATGCCACTGAATCGAGGGAGAAGCGCAGTGACCCTCAACAACACTAAATTGGATGAGTTGTCATTTACAGAGGTTCTCCCGATGCCCTGAACGTAAACATGCCTCCCCTCACACCATCCTGGGGCACTTGGAGGGGGTGGATTCCCTTTGCTTGCTTGCCATGTCCTCAGGGCTTCATCTCACTGCCTTCCTTCCCTGGCACAGGGGGGATCACGTTCAGTCGTTAGGTACCATTGGGTCATCTGTGAGCTGGAAGCAGCAGTGCAGGTGTTCAGAAGCAAACGTGAGTGCCTCAGCCCCATTCCTGAGCTGAGGGACGTGCCCCACGTTCCCGTTCCGGAGGGTGGAGCAGCTCCTGCTGCAGTCTGCGGGCTGAGCAGCACTGGGAGACTACAAACATTGCAAATTCAGCTCCAGCTCTGCGTTTGCAAATGCTTTCTGGTGATACGTTAATCAAAACCATAACGGGATTTGTGGTTTCTTTCTTTCCCCCTCTTTGTGGGGCTCTTTTTGAGGGGGGGGGGAGTGAATTTCTAACGCTTTTTTTTGTTGTTAATGGGAAATGTCATTCGATGTTCAATTTCACGGAGCTTTACCACGTTGGATTTTCTTTGCTTTTAGCACGTGGGAGCGTGAAGTCGCTGAGGTCGGTAGCGCTGGACCGAGCGTGCTGCTTTGCCTTTGGCTTCTTAATTTTGTGTTCTGTCCCCCAGCTGCCGCTGAACCCGTAGTAGACGTAGACAACTTGAAAGATTCGACTTTAAAAAGGGATTTTTAACCTTTTCATTTTTACTTTGGAGATTATTTTGCGTTTATCCTGAATTTCATTTATTTGTTTTTTTGTTTGTTTGTTGTTTTTTTTTTGTTTGTTTGTTTCTTTGTTGTTTTGTTGTTTTGTTTTGTTTTCTATCGATTTGGTTAAAAGGTTTGTCCAGAGGGGTCGCATTTATCCGGTTTGACAAAAGGTCAGAAGCAGAAGAGGCAATTACAAATTTCAATGGTCACAAACCCCCAGGTTCCTCCGAACCCATCACGGTGAAGTTTGCAGCCAATCCCAACCAGAACAAAAACGTGGCACTGTTGTCTCAGCTGTGTCATTCACCAGCGAGGCGGTTCGGAGGGCCGGTGCATCACCAGGCGCAGAGATTCAGGTAGGTTAGGAGGGATCGTGGCCGCAGTGCGATGTGAACGGATTGCTCCGTGAAAAGGCGATGAGAAGTGAAACCTCACTTGTAAAACCTGTGCTAAAGCCCACGGTGTGAAGGCGCAGACAGCTGCGTGTCGCTGCGGTGCCCGTCTCAACAGATCCCCGTTCTGTAGTCCGTATATCTGAGTGCAGATGTAATTTGGCAGCTTGAATTCGGCTCTGAACCATTGGTTCCAGCAGAGGGGGTGAATTAGTAAATCACAGTGAGCTGGGCAAAGTGTGTCTGATGGAGAGGTTCGGTGGGGTTTCTCCCTCTGTCTCCTCAAGTCCTCGTGAGGTCAGGCCTGCATGCCTTCCTGTGCAACCTGGTCTAGGGAGCTGCTTTGGCAGCGGGGTTGGGCTCTGATCTCTGGAGGTCCCTTCCAACCCCTGTGATTCTGTGACTGTAGGGTCGTGGCAACGTTCCTCTGCTTCTCGAGCTGTGGAAGTGGTTCTGCATTTTTGCCTCTGGGATTTGCTGTAGCTGCTTTGAATTTGAACAGATGGAATTTGGATTTGAGTTGCCTTAGCTGCTTATAGAAGGATGTCTGTGCTCTGGAACGTGCATGATGCTTGCTGTCCTGCAGATGGGACCTTGGCTTTGTTCTGAGGTGTTCCCCATCAGTTTGAGAATGTTCTTGTCCTGCTGAGAATTGACATCTTTCTCATCTGAGCTCAGCAATATCCAGACTGCAAAACACAGGGCAGTCACTGCGTTGTGGTGACCAGAGCAGAGCTGTTAAGAGCCAGGCGCAGTGTCTCCAGCAGGAACAGGACTTCTGTCCTCTGTTACCACTGAGGAAATGCAAGGAAAAAATGCTTTACAATGCAATCGGACACTTGGAGAGAGTGTGGGTGCTCCAAGCCTGCCACCCCTGAGCGATCTGATTCCATTCTGCTGTAGCAGAGCAGGGTTTCTGTGCAGGCACTCCCCAGCTCAGAGGTTTCCTGAAGCTCTGTCCTTCCTGCTGCACTCCCTCTCCTGGGCAGCTCCTGCTCCTGCTGAGTTCACTGCTGGAGGAGGAGTGGAGGATGTTTTGTTGGGTTGGGTGAGTGATGGAGCAGGTCTGGGTTGGGGCTTGCTGCTCTGGGTGGGCAGAGGAGCCAAGGTGAAGCTTCTCCAGTTGATTTGAAGATGAGCTGTCCATTTCTCTTCGTGTCTTGAGTGTGTCCAGAGAGGGGCAATGGAGCTGTGAGGGGTCTGGAGCACAAATGTTAACGGGGAGCTCAGGAGGACCTCGTTGCTCGCTACAGCTGCCTGAAAGGAGGTTGTGAGTGGAGGGAATGGCCTCAGGTTGTGCCAAGGGAGGGTCAGGTTGGATGTGAGGAACAATTTCTTACCCAGAAGAGTGGTCAGGTGTTGGAGTGGGCTGCCCAGGAAGTGGTGGGTCACTGTTCCTGGGGTTGTTCAATGCAGTATTGAGGCACATGGCTCAGTGGGAAATGGTGCCAGGTGGATGGTTGACTGGATGATTGTGGATGTCTTTTCCAGCCTTGGCGATTCTACAGTTCTGTGATTCCTTACAAGTTTGGCCAGGACATTCACCATCCCACAGCCCTTATTTTTTCCCACCCTTGAGCCTAACTGCAGGGGGTTGGAGCTTGATCCTTGAGGTCCCTTCCAACCCAGGCCGTTCTGTGATGCTGAGCATACCAAGTTACAGTGATTCATGCTGTGTTGAAGCTTAGGGGCCATGGCTTGGACCAGGCCTTGTCTGCTTTCTGGAGTATACACAGCCTGATGAAAGGATAAACTTCTCCCAGATAGCTCCCAGACTGTAGAAACAACGCTTGTGTTTGCTGCTCCAGGGGCTGAACACTTCAATTAGCATTTTGATTACACTCCCATCTCGTTCCATCATACAATGGGAGGTAAATCCAGGATTAAGCCTTTAGTATCTCTCATTTGTAATTATTAATTTCCTACAGATATTGCTCAGAGCCTTTCTCAAAGGTTCTGCTCATCCTTTCTAGTTCCTGCACTGTTTGTGGCTTATGGCTCGCGTCAGGGACTGGCCTTCGTGAGGGGTGGATCTCTGTGTTGAACTCCTCAGGAGTCAAGCTCCCGAAGGCTGAGAACTTACACCGCAGTCCCAAACTGCCCCATGTGTGCTTCAGCAGTTCATAATTTTGATGCCAGAGGAATGCTTTTTGGTTTGGGTTTGGTTGGTTTTGATTTCTTCCAAATCTCAATAGTTGTAGGTAAGCTGAAGCACTTCCAGACTTGCTGAGGATTAGAGCTAAAGAATGTAACTTTGGAGGCAGTGTTCTGGCATGTTTAAAATAAACCCTGAAATGCATTGAAGATCTGGAGGTTGGTGGCCCTGCCTGTGGCAGGGGTTTGGGAGTCCCTTCCAACCCAAGCCATTCTATGATCCTATGAGTTAGTCTGTTTTGTAAGAGTTAGCAAAGGGGTATTCGTATAATCTTATAAAACTTCTAAGTTTGACACTGGGACTGTGCCTGAACCTGGTGGGCAGGTTCCCTGATGGGGAGGAAAATCAGGGAGGACAAACAGTAGTGCTTAACAGCTGAGATTAAAAACTATTTGCTAAGACAGAAAAGAAAGGGAAATACTTGTACTATCATCATTACTACTATATGTATATATTACTACCTACAAGCACTGTACAACACAGTGGCTCACCATCCCTACCTTGAGCAGTGCTGCCCCCAGCCAGCTCCCACCAGCTGTACTGGTTTTGTATGATGCCTTGTGGTGTGGGACACCACTCCAACCACTGCAGGTCAGCTGTCCAGGTCCTGTCCCTTTGCTGTCAGCTCAGTGCAGTGCTACTCAGCAACGATCAGATGTTGGTTTGTTGTCTTGGTTTTCTCTCGAATCCGAAACACAGTGCCATACCAGGCACCATGAGAAATGTGAAACCAGGATGCTGTGTCTTAGTCCTGTTTGCCCTTGTCTTTTCAGCAGCCCTCAGTTTGGCCTTCCAGGGTCCGATGGCCATGTGGCCTTCCCCATAAGCCTGGTCCAGCACTGTGCAGGCCCGTTATAGCTCTAGATTTGTTGTCCTCTTGCTTTCAAGCCCCAGCTCCTTTGCTGCACGTGTTCTGGTGGGGTCTTGCTGGCCTGGGGCATGTGGGCCGAGTGGGGCTTTGTAGTAGGCAGGTGCTGCTGGAACCAATGCCACGTGGCTCTGAGCTCAGGAACTTCCTGCTCCCATTCGCAGTGACCCAGGACTGGTGATCTGTTGAGATGAACCTTTTCCTAATAGGAATTAAGATTAGGAGATGATTACTCACACGGAAGAGTTACACAGTTGAAAAGTGTCTGTTGGGTGGAAAAAAAATTATATACAGAAAACTACAAGGATATGAAGCATGCCAACAGAGGAACGTTTTCATATAAACGCACAATAAATGCTCGGTAGATGTCACAGAACTCCATGGGTTAGCGCGTTTCATTCGCGTTCTGCTCCTCTTAACTGCTTTCTCAGTTTTACTGTAGTGCAAGGATTCCCAAACTCGGATGTGCTCGGGGCTGGCCAGCAGTGGCAGCAGCAGTGAGTACGTGCAGCCTGAGCTCAGGGCGGCCACGCCGGCAGCAGGCCGGGCTCCAGGCTGCCAGGAGGGGAGGGCTGTGCCCCTGCAGGCTCCCCCTGGGCCAGGACGGTCTCCTAGCTCAGCTGCCCTGGGAGGTGAGCTCTCCTGGAGAGCCGGGGCTGGGGGAGGGGACTGAGCGGTTCTCCAGTGTGAGTGCACCCACCTGCACACGGCGCTGAGTGTGAGCTGGCTTCCCTGCCCCTGTGTGTGCTGCTGCGGCTCTGCTCCCTGCCCTCCTCACTCACGCTGCCCTAAGCCCTCTCTTCTATATGAAGGCAGCTCCTGTCTATGCACAGGGTGAGGAAAAAGCCAGCGGGGAAGTGTTGGGCGCCGCGTGCTGTGCTCGCTGCCCAGACATGCGTTCCCTGTTTCCTCCAGGTCAGCAGAGAATCAGGATCTGCCACCGCCATGTCCTTGGCAGAGAGCAGCACGTGTACCGCATTTAAGTGGTTTGCATATCACCAGTGGTACACCACAGTTTGAGAACCCCTGGTATAGTATCATTATATTTCTACACTCACGTGGCCTCACATTGTTATGTAATACATGAGCAAAAGGGATCAAACGGAGGTTTTCTGCTTTAACTTTCACATTTCCTGACCTTTGAGCGCTTAGCTGTGCAACCGTAATATTGCATTAAAATGTCCTAAAGCTCTGAATCTCCAGGACAGAGAGCAGAAATAGAAGATTAGAGGAGACTGATGTGTGGGTTATAGGAGAAAAGAAAATAACACAAAGCAAGATATAGCAGAAAATAATTGTTTCCTCTTGCTCAGATGCCAGAGGTTAGATATAAGGAGAGCAGGCAGGTGATTATAAGATACCCAGTTCAGTCAGGTCAGATGAGTTCAGAGTATGGAGCTGGATGAGAAGAGAACCGTAAATACTTGATGCAGAAAACCATGTCCTTTAAAACTTGTTTGCTGTTTTTATGTTTGAAAACCGCTGCATTTAAGAGATGCGCGTACCTGGCATTAAGGAGTGACAAACCATAATGTCAGTTCTGGAGCTAGAAGTGTGGGGCAGCCCAGCTGCTGAGGACAGCCTGGGGGAGCACCAGCATTTCCTTGGCTCTGTGTTTGTTTGATCCACAGAAAAGATTGAAATTAGGACACGCACAAACGCTGCTCCTGAAAGAAACCCTTGGGCTTATGGGGTTCCCAAGATGCTACTGCAGAGCCAAAAAAAAAAAAAGGATATTGGGCGTAACCCCCTGGAGTTGAGGGGGGCTGGGGGCAAGCTGGGCTCCAGGGAGGGGCTGCACAGTGCCCGGTGCTCCAGCAGAGCTGCCCTGAGTAACAAAGGTTGATCCGAGTCCCCTGTGAAGCTGATGGCATAAACTTGCCTTGGAACGGTACCACGGCCTGCCTATCTCTAATTATAGCTCCCTATGGGTATAAGTAAAGCACGTGGAGTACTTAACATTGTCTTTTCTGGCAGCTGTCAATTTGGTTGATTATCGATTTGAATGCGTAAACGTTTCTTTCTGGCGGTTTTGATATCCATGTAGAAAATATTCATTCTCAGTCGCTTCCCGTTCAAGTTGATTTGCTGAATTGAATTGAACTTTTACATGCAATATTGTGCTTTTTATTTGCTAGGTTCTCTCCTATGGGTGTAGATCACATGAGTGGGCTTTCTGGTGTAAATGTTCCAGGAAACGCATCTTCTGGCTGGTGTATCTTCATCTACAACCTTGGTCAAGATGCTGATGAGGGAATCCTCTGGCAGATGTTTGGCCCCTTTGGTGCAGTTACCAATGTGAAAGTTATTCGGGATTTCAACACCAACAAGTGCAAAGGTTTTGGTTTTGTGACCATGACAAACTATGAAGAAGCTGCAATGGCCATAGCAAGTCTTAATGGCTACCGCCTGGGGGACAAAATCTTACAGGTTTCCTTCAAAACCAACAAGTCCCACAAATAACTTGCTCGTGCTTTTTGTATGGAATAGATAATGGAGTGACAGAAGTTGAAACATTTTTGTTAGTGTAAAACTCATTTTGCGCCAATTTTCACAAGTGTTTGTCTTAGTCTAAATGAGAAGTGGAAAAGGTTTTATATTCTGGGATGCAACTGACATGTTCAAATGTTTGAAATCCCACAATGTTAGACCAATTTTAAGTTGCTTTAAGTTATTTCATTTAAAACATGTTAAAAAAAATAATAATAATCCCCTGAAATCTGAAGTAGATTGCATTTAACTAGACCCTCTGGATGGTGGTAAAATTGAAGCATGCTTTCACTTATGAGACTAACATTTGTTCCACTGAATGTTGTCTGCAAAAACTGGAATCTCTTCTAAAAAACTATCAGGCTGAATTAATGGATTTGCTTGTTTCTCATGTTGTTGTTTTTCTCACCCATTCTCCTGACCTCCCTTTCCCCCCAGACTTGCTAGTATGAGAAGTTGAGAAATACTAATGTTTTAGTTGGCAGTCCATTTGTTTTGCTGATTAATATCCATTGCTACATGTCGTTGAGGATTTTGCTTTATAAAGTTGGGGTCTTGTAAGTAGTAGCATGCCAGCATAACTTTTAACACCATTGATGAGGTAAGTTGCACACTGAGCAGTGGCCAAGTTGTCCAATTGAGAGGTTTTAGCAACATTTACTTTTAAAGCCCAACATTTTTTAATAGGAACGGACCAAAGAGTTTCAAAGAAACTCCGGGAAGATTTCAGAGTCAAAATGAAACTCCAAAAAAGTGTGAATATGTGTCGCTACGTTATCAAACTGAATCTCTTCTGTCCAGATATTTAATGCATGGTGCACTACTTCCTGGTACATTATAACGCAGCAAGATACTCGTTTTCAAAGATCATTATAGTCTGAATTCCTTTGGTAGTTCTATTTTGTAAAGAAAAAAAAACCATTTGTAAACATTTGAGCATTGTATTTCTCGCATCCCTTCTAATGAGTGCTAGATTTTTCTATTTTAATAGGATTTTGTTTTGACAACTAGCTTTACTTATTGAACACTCAGCAGAAAAGTACTTACGACTTGCAAGTTAGATATTAACAAAGAAAACCCTTTGATTTGTAGATTTAAAGATTAATCCCCCAAGTTTTCTGCAGACTGCCTTGAAACTTTGAGTTGTTCTGTTTCTGTTAATTTTCTTTTGCTTTTTTGTGTTTTTTGTTTGTTTTTACTTTTGCATTTAAGAACATTAAATTTGATTTTGTTTTGCTCAAATTTTGTTTTGTTTTTTATTTTCTGTTATTTTTTTGCTTAAGTATTGCACAAAACATCCAGCTTTCGAGAAAGTGTTTTATAAAGAGCGTAGTTCCTCTTAAAGAGTCTTAATTTCGTCCTTTGACAGATGAGGAGAAGAAAAAGGGATGTGAAACGAGAGCACTACAGTACATTTGTCACATAGAACCTATGTTCCACGGGCTGACGTAACCCTGCGGTGCTCTTTGGTAGGAGACCTGGGAAGGATTATTGGGTGAGGGCTGTGTAAGAGCTCTGTGCGTGGCTAGAGACGTGCTCTGTGCAAGCTCCAGGTAGGTTCATCTGCCAGAAATTAGGGCACATGGGAAAACTGGGTCAGTTCTATTGCAGTGTCTCCTTTTTGCGTGAACCTTTGCCAGTCCCAAAGTGTTCCCATGCTAGTGGCTGATCTCGGCTGCCCGCAGCACTCCCATCCCCAGCTGAGCTTGCCTTGCATGGGGAGAATCTCATTGTCCTTGCAGCAGGACTAGTAGTCTTGCATCACCCTAGGAAACCTGCACCTTCATCTCTGTGCTCTGCAGCCTGAGAGCAGCTGAGCTCACTGCCCAGCTTTGGTACTTGTCCTCAGCAGTGCCTGGGAGCTGCTGCTGCTGATGGTTGTGGGGATGTGGATAGGCCTTGGCACAGCGAGCATCCTGCTGCTGCCGTTGTGTGCAGTGAACTTAAGTGGTGTTGTGCCCTCAGCACGTCCTGCCTCACCAGTCCCACCCGTCCTGCTCGCTCTTATCTTCTGAGAAGCCCAATTTGGTGCAGTGCAACTTCGTAAGATGGCAGCTGTGCCCCATACCCAAGCATGCTGTCTGACAACCACTTCTGTCTCTTCCAGCATCTGTTCCAGATGTTTCTGTGCTTATCATCCATTCATCACTTCAACACATTTTTTCTGGTGTACAAGAGAAGGTTCAGAAGCACTGTTGGGATTTCTCCCATATTACGAAGTCTTTTGCCATGCCCCATCACCTCTTGACCTTGCCACTTTGCTGTTCCACTGGAGTGAACCTGAAGTGGTTTCCAGTTTCCTCTCATTCTCTCTTGCTTTGTTTCATGTAAGATTTTTCTGACTAAATAGTATATCTCAGTCTGAGATCCAGACTTCCCAGATCTCACTTTGCATCCCTCGCCGTTACAGGCACGCTGCTCGTCGTGCCGCTGGTCGCTCACCAATGGCCCCGTTCTCTTGGGCTTTTCTTGGAAGCTTTTTGGCACCACTGTCATCCGACTGCTTCCTTATTTTCCCCTCTCCTATTTACTAAATGAGAAGGAAGTTCAGGATGTCATTTCAGTAGTGATACGGAAGTGTCTCCTAAGGGACGTCTGATCCCGGGCTCCTTTGGTAGTTGCTGTGGGAAATGTTACTGGGCAGTTTTATTGAGCAAAGTCAGGAAAGGAGGAAAAAGTCCCACTAAAGCACTGAGAGCTGTTGGTGGAAGAAGCACTTGGTCTGTTGGCTGTGCCATTCTCACAGTCAATAAGTGTTCGGCATAAGCAGCTGAGCTCAAGAAATCAAGCTCTTGTATTGATGATGCTTTAGGCCCTAAGCAGCAAGGTACGCGTTGTGCTGATAAAGGCTGAAGGGCAGCTGCTGGAAGCAGGAGCTGGTGTTTCTGGGCAGTTCCTGTAGCAGAAAGGTGTGAACACTTGGGCTTCCTTCCTCATCATCCACACAGCACTCTTTCAGGCTGGCCTCTAATTTCATCTGTCTCTAAGCAATCTCGGCCTCATAACTCACAGGGAGTTGAAGGTGGAAAAGGTTATCTGCATTCTTCGTCCTTTCATTTGAGGGGTAGTGGTTTCTTTCAGGTGCCTCTTCTGTGTCTGGGCTCACAGGATCTTACAGGAGACGGGGCGGGCTCATCTCTCCCGTCCTATTGCCAGTTTGGGGTGTTACAGTGCAATTGCAAAGAACTGTGTTCAGGAGGGGCTCTGTGGGTGCAGCTGCTGCAGGTTGTGTGTGTGGAACACTCTCCTTCTCTTACTCAATGTCCATCCGTTTCTCCCTCTCTATTTTTCCAGCACGCACTGTGCTTGGCAGCCTCGAGGTCTGGGGGATGGCTACGCTGTATGGGACTGCCCCAGCCCTGCATGGTGGGCTGTGTTCTTTGGGGACTGCGGGGTTTCACTCTAAAATGAGACAGTGCTGAGCACAGAGCTGTCCCGAGGGTGGTTCAGAGCTGTCCCCAAACTTCCCTGAAGCTCTTCTGGATTTGAGCTGTGTAGTGCAGAATTGGGAGGGAAAAAAAAGAAAAAACCCAACCCATTGGAAACACAGTATTTTAGGTTAAATAAGTAAGAGTTTTGTCAGAGTTTTCTTGCAGGCTTTATTCAGGCCTGTCTTTTCTGAGTTGTTGGTTTATTAACAAGCTTTTATTCCCACCTGGTACCTGACACTTGCTTCCCAGATCCCCTGTAGGAATGGGGTGCAGCCCCTGCACAGACATCCCATTAACCTTCTGCACTGAGAGATGCTGTGCAGTAAATACAGAGCAGGGTGCTCCGGGGTTGCTGTGAGCGGTATACGAGCTGGCAAAGGCCAGTACAGCTCCTTCAGGTGTAGAAAGAGCACCATCAGAAGGGCTGTGACCAGGAGCAGAGTCAAAGCAGCGTAGCGTTCTGCTTTGTTTTCTCGTGGTTTCAATTTAGACACTGTCTGTACTCAAGCACTGTGTTTGTCCTTTGAGCCACACTGCTTTTCTGCAGTGTCTGTGCTGCACTTCACCATGCAGAGGGAGGGGAGCTGAGCCCCCCCACTGTCCCCAGCTCCTTGCCCTGTCCCATAGGGTGGAAGGAGGAGCAGGAGCTGTCGTAGCACCGCGTGTCCCTGTGGTGCTGGTGTCTTAGAACCTCTGTGCCACGATAGCACAGAGCCCAGTGACCGCACAGGGGTGCACGAGTCCCAGATAGGGTAAGGTGCGTGGCTGTCGGGGTGGGGAGCACAGCCATCCTGGCTGAGGCACAGTGAGTTGTAGTCACATCTGCACAAAGCATTTCAAACTGGGCATGCCTACACCGATAGCAGGAGGGGTCTGCAGCTGCAGGGGAGGGGGCCGAGTAACTGTGGAGGTGATGCAGTACTTCGGATGCTAAGTTTCAAAGCAAGTGGTCCCTAAGCTCCTTAAATAGTTGTTCTCATGTTACTTTATTTTAATGTTTGGGGCAAGATCAATGAAATAAAGATTCTTCACGTATTTCAGGAAAGATTTTTCTTTTCCCAGTGTATTCTAAACTGGAATAACTAAAGCTGTTTTTGGGGGTTTTTTTTTGTTTTTTTTTTTAATTTGGCCAGTTTATCGTTATGTGCTTAAGAAACAAACAAAAAAAAACCCGACTGTTGAGAACATCCCCTGTGAGCTTTCCTATCCAGAGCGCCAGCTGAAGGGCAGAACAGACTGCTCATTGAAACGAGGTCCTCCGGGAAACAAAGCCCTCTGAGAAGCAGTAGGATTTGGGGGTGGGTTTTGTTTTTATCTATTTAACACACGGCTTTTTGTGACCCGCTGACGGTGTCCCCGTGGCTCAGCTGCTGGAGCTCATATATACGTATGTGTGTGTGTAAATGTGGATCTGTTTGGCCCAGTGCTGTGCTGTGCTGGCAGGATGAGGCACTGACGCTAAGGGCGGAAGCGCTGCGTGGAAGGGACCAAATTCACACCTGGCACAGGAAAACACTGCTCCCTTTTTGCTCACATCGTGATTTTATCACCCTGTGTGCTTTAATGTCGATGTTTGCCAGCAAGTCACATCTTGTTCTGTGCCCTCTGCTGTAGCTCCGCACTTCCCAGTGCCGGTGCTGAGCACCACGTGGACCACTGCAACCACCCAAAGCTTAGCACTCATCTTACACGGTCACTGCACCCAGGTCGTTAGCGGTGGTCAGAAATAGCCGAGCTGAGCGTGGCCTCCCAGCACGGCCGCAGACCCGGCACAGCTTTCGACCCCAACGATTATTCTGTTGGAGTGGCATTTCCACCACGGAGCAGTTGGTGTTGGCTGTGGGAGATGGGTAGGAGTAGGTCAGCCACGTGAAACCTTGGGGAATGGCCGCAGCGTTGGCATCTCAGAGCCTCTGTGCTCCGTGTTCCTATTCCTGAAGGGGTTGGGGTCACCCTTCAGCCGAGCGTTCTCACTTGGTCGTTGGGAAGAACTTGAACTCGATGGGGACAAACCGTGATCTGCCAGTATGAACCACACTGTACTCCTTTTCTTGATTTGATTTCCCTTATCCTCTGTAATCTTTTGTTTATAAATTAATCTGTTTGTGGGACAGAAGGTTTGACCGATTGTTTTCCGTTCTGTACAGTACCCGGTTAAACATTTTGTATATTTAGTGTGTTTTTAAGTTATTGGTTTGTTTTATATCAAATAATTTATTTTTCAGGTACCATTTTCATTTACGCTTTGTTTTTACATGGGTTTATTTTAAATAAAGTATGACACTGCTTTCCAAATGTCTGAAACGAAGTGGAATCCCATTGTGTTATTTTGAGAGTACCTCTGTAAAAAACGTATGTTAGAAAGAGCCACAAAAATGCACCAATTCCGGACTTCCACCCTTCATTTCGAGAGCTGGGGAACCCTCTGGTGCTTGTTTCTATTTTTTGTCTTTTGAAGTGGTTTGAGGCGTTGGGATTTTCATATTGAAACAGTTGAAAGATGGGTTGGACGCAGCAGTGCTTTTGTAGAGTCCCGTGGAGGGAGCGTTGTGTCCTTACGGTATCTTCAGAATTAAGCAGAACGAAGCCTCGATCCCTTACCCTCATTTTCATATTTATTGATAGCACAAAGAGGTAATTATTATTTTTTTAACTTATTTTTTTCGTGTCCCTTGCTGGTTTCGTTGAGTGCTTATTTACATCATACCCGTCGTGTCCCTAAGCGAGCCGTGGTGGGAGCTGATGCATCGCAGAACGGTGTTGAGCTTTTACTTAATCATTCCTCTTTGGTTCTTTTCCCGCAGGAATTGGTGTTTCTTTGTGCAATTTGGAATTCTGATGGTTTGGTTTTTTTTTTGCAGAGTGGTATGAACTGTGTTTGCATTTGGGCAGATTGAGTTTGCTCCGTTATAAAGCTTTTGTAACGCGTAGCCCGATGAGAATGATGGAATTAAAAGAAGGCACTTGGGTGACTTTTTACCTTTCAGGAAAAATTGTTCTCTCTGTCTTAGGATGTTTATCCCGCTTGATTAAAAAACTGAATAAAATAATAATTAAAAAAGAGCACCCACACCAGAGCAGCCCCCAGCTATAGCCCGTTGCTCAGAAGTTTGGGGTTGGTTGGTTGGTGTTTTTTGCAACTTTCGGACAGAGCCCCTTGAGATGCAGCACTCCTTCATCCCCGAGGTTGGGCAGCACCTGGTCGCTCTGGCCTGCGTAGGGTCGGCCCAGTGGGGGTGTGCGAAGTGCTCATGAAGCTGTGCTGCTGTCCTGCTCAGAGCTGCACGTGCCCCATACCTGGAGGTGGCCCTGGGTGCCCTGAGCTGCTGGAGTGTCCCTGCCTGGGCTTGGAACTGGATGGCCCCTCTCCTCCCGTCACCCCAACCATCCTACGGAGGGTGTAGCACTGCCAGGGCGGCTTGGAGCTTTGCAGAGCTGTGTTTCCAGCTCTTGCTGCTGCAGGAACGACCTGCAGTGCTTACCTGATTGAAAACGTTCTTCCTGCTAGATTTTAAAGACCAAAAATCATCATTTTTGGCTACTGTCAGTCAAACAAACTATGGGATGTGCAATACCTGTTCCAGTCAGGAGCGCATAATCCCCAGCACAGAATTTTAGACATTTCCTGGCTTCTTTACAGCAGAACTGCTGCCCCTTCAGCGTGATTCCTCACACTGGGATCACTTTGCCCTGGTTCGTACGACCCTTGTTCTGTGAGAAGCAATAAGGGAAAACATGTGCTGACAACCAGAAGGCTTTGCCACAGCACACGCCCCGGTCAGGTTTGTCCCCCTGTCAGAAATGGCCATTTTTGCAAAGAGAAAGAAGAAAATCCCAATGTAGTCCAGCCCCGTTAACCCTCAGGTGGAGATGACTTGGGATGGAGGTGCCCTCCCTACAGCACTCCCCTTGGCTGTGGGTGGTGCTGGCAGCTGTCGGCAGCTCTGCTGTCACCCCCGTATCTCCCAGGACGGTGATAGGTGACCCTGATTGTTGGTATTCTTTGGTACTCTGGTCTTTAATATCTTTATCTTTTCCCATTTGAATAGTACGTAAGGCAGTAAATGTTAATTTTTCTGGATTGATTGACTTCTCTCTGCAGAGCTGCAGCTGGAGTGCTCCTCAACTCCATCCAGGAGCTGACGCAGAGCTTCACTGACCCAATAAAAGCTGTGGCTCTTCGTGCGTCCTCTGAGTCACGGCAGACTTCCGACACATCCTTTAACCCAACTTCTGTTTGAATGTGTTGGAACAGATCCTGCTCCCAAGCTCAGCCCAGTGTGTGCTGCAGAGAGATCCTAGCAGAGAGCAGAGCAGAAATGGTTTGGCTTGGGAGCAGTGTGGGGTCGGGCTGAGTGGTGCTGGGCTGTGGCTCCCTGTGCTGCAGGAGGAGCACGTGCTCACGCTGTCTGGACTCAGCATGGTACTGCAGTACACGTTGGCTCTGGTAAGTCAGTCCTTGTGCTTCTCTGCAGACAAATGAGTTTGTTCTCGGCCCAGCCGTGTGTGTAAAACTGGGCTGAAGCATTTTTGTGAGTGCATCTCCTGTCTGACACCTTTCGGTCTCATATTGTTCCCTCTGCTTTGGGTCTGTCAGGAGATGTGTCTTCATATGTGTGTGTGCATGGGTACATGGGTTGTGTTCATGGATAATGTGCGTTTATCTCAGCGCATTCTGCACTGTGTGCACATGTACACTGCCCCACGTGTGTACACAGTGTGAAGGTAACACAGAATGGCACACATTTGTTAACAGAAAACTTGAAGACAGAAGATTCGATTTTTACGCAAAAAACTCATACAAAAGTTTATCCTTAAAAATCTGAGCTGTCAAACTTCAGAGTCACGAGGACATCGTGTAACAGCAGTACAATAACCTGGGAAGGAGATGGAGCTGAAAGAGAATTCACTTCTGATCGGGTGAGAACACAACATCTACAATTCCTCTAAGATTCTCAGAGTGATGTGAGACGCGTCCATCTCGTGCACCATCAGGTAACACAGCGTTACTGCCTCCAGGAGGTGCTCCCCCATGCTTCTGTCTGGGATCAGAACGCTGTCTGTCACCTCTCTGAGAACTGGCAAATAGGAAATGATGCTTGCTTCTTTTTGGGGTGGCTTTTCTGTTTTGTTTGCTGTTTTTACTGTATTTCCTGGGCTTTAATACCGTAATCCTTTCTTATTTCAGGAATGGAAGAGAGAGGACCGCGCAGCTTTGAGAACACCTGTGAATGTCATGGAATGGCAGAGATTGGCCTCACACACCAGCATGGTTCAGGTGCCCAGCTGGCCGTGCTCCCCATCGCTGGGTTCTGGGATGGATACCCAGACACTGCTGGTGGCCACGGGGAAGGGACATTGGGCCTGAGCTCAGCTCCTGGTGTCCATGTCATGAGTGCTGAGCTTTGCAGAGCATCTCTGCTGTCCCCTCTGGATTCCCAGTTCCTCTGTGAGTGTGTGTTCTGCTCTGTGGGGAAGGAACAATGCGAAGCTGGTTCATTTAAGGCCACGTCCAAGGAAGAAAAAGGGAAGGGTTGGATCAGTGACATTTAGGCAGCCTGACATCATCTGCAAAACATGAAGTTTGTGGAACGCGCCTTCTGCAGAGCACAGCTGGGTGGAGGTCTCGCAGCTGCTGGGGTTCAGTGCAGCAGAAGGGAGGTGCTGGTCAGGGGGCTGTGCAGGAGGGAGCTCCGTTTTGCCCTTGCTTAGCACTGAAGGTGTCACCCTGTGCTGAGCACTGTCCTGCAGGAAGCAGAGGAGGAAGATGGGATGATGCCCAGGGAGAAGCTCCTTGCAGCAGCTGTGGCTTCCTGCTGTTGGTGCTCGTAGCTGTGTGAAAGCTTAATGGCTCATTAAAACGCCGCGTTGTCATGCTGCTTTAATTTTATTGTTATTTTGTTAAGAATGGTGTTAGGATTCTTACCAGTTCCTATCCTAATAAAAACCCCGAAGTGATCAAGTGTCATAGGCTCAAATGAGAGGACGTGGGGAGCTGGTAGGTGTTGGGGCCTGGCTGGGGGGCAGGTTAGCCACAAGAGATGCAGGAGATGAGGATGGTGATGGTGCTGCGGGATGATGCGCTGGGACAGCATGGTGTGTTTTGCAAAAGCACAGCTGATGAGAATAAGGGTAAGTGCATGGAGCTGGCCACAATTGCAGATGCAAAGCAGGAAAGAGCAGCGTGCTCTGAGGTGTATGTGGGTAATTAGGACAAGGAAATGTTTTAATTAGTATTGGGTGGTGTGATATGAGTAGAAAACAGCAGTGATAGGCATATGGGTAAGAGGGGATGTGACACACGTAACTTTAACCCCGTGCATCTTGTCTCTGCTCCACAGCGTGTTCCTAGAAGCAGTGCTGGAGCCAGGGAACGCTGCATTCTGTGCTGAGCTGTGATGGCTCTGTCCTTGGTCCCAGTGAGGACAGCAGGAAAAAATGTTACCCGCATTTAACAGTGTGGAGGTAAAAAAATGGGGCACAGGTGGTCACAGGGGTTTACCACAAATAGTGCCACTAATTTGGTGGCTTTCTTTGATCATTAGAAGTAACTGCTAGTGGAAGGTTCTGTAAGAACAGGGAAAGCTAAGCAGGAGGTTCTCCGCTGGGAGGACACAGCAGTTCACTTACCTTCCAGGAACCCACCTTCAGCTTTTCTTTGCTTTGAAATATCACATATGCTATGAAGCCCTGAGCTGGAAGCTTATGGAAGGTCCCATAGCCCTAAACTTCCCCTCCCTGCCAGGAGAGGTGCTCAGGAGGCGTGAGAAGCGTTGGGTGTTCTTGCACAGCATGAGCACGTCATGGAGAGGAGCTCATGGACAGATGTGCACATTCAGGAATTGGGTGCACAGCTCTGACATGGTAACATGGAAGGAGAGCCCCTCTCAGGAGGTGGCCCAGTTGGAAATTGCTGAGGGAGCTGTAGCAGTGAATCCACATGGTGGTTCAAACAAATGTGCTTCACAGCGTCTCAGAGCATGCAGGAGTGAAGACAAGAAGATAATAAATGATGTGGTCCACTCGTGTATGCCATGTCTCCCACTGGTCTGTGTGCTCGAGGGTGCTCGAGGCTGAGGGTCAGAGTTCTTCATGTGAAGGATGGATCTGGCAGTCCACAGTCTGCCTTGCTGTGTGCTCTGCTGTGGAAGCACAGCAGGACGGTGTTGCTGTGGACTGGACAACCCGGGTGCGTTGGCTTGTTTCCATGTCACCCTCAGGGCTCTGTTGCACCAGCAGCGTGGAAGGAAGGCCAGGAACCACGAACCACCAGTGCAGTTTGGTGGTTTTGTGTCTGGAAATGAAACAGGAGTGGGAGTGAGAGAGAGCTGAGCCTGAGGACGCGGCAGAAGATAACGTTCTGTAGAGCTGCCAGAATGTTCAACCTCAGCTTCACAGAGCCACGGTGGAAATTGCACATTGCAGTGCAGTGATGGTGGTGGTCAGCTGAGGAGTGTCGTTGGGCTGAAGTTGTCTGAATTTACTTTATAAGGATGGCTTCCATGTATCTGCTCCTTCACGGCAGTTCTGGTTGAGCACAGTGTGCTCTGTCCCAGCTGTCAGGTCTGGGATGTGTCCTCTTATTCTCAGCTACGAAACATTCTGTGGTTTTGAGTTCAAAGCGGTCTTAAAGCCCGACATTGTTCAGTCCATGGGCGGACAAACATTCTTAACAGCCCCATGCACGGGTTGCTTGTACCTGGCTGGAAAAGCAAAGATCTGAAGGAGTACAGACAGACCTGCTGTTGTAACTAGTTATGAGCAAATGAATTGCTGCATGCAAAGTGTCTGTAAATGTTTTATTTCCAACTGAAGCCTTCATGTACAGGAAGCATCCATTGGTGCCCATGTTCTTGAAGGACAACTGCTAGCACTGAAGAGTAGATGATGGGATGTGGGAAGAGGACGGATCGGCACCATATGGACAGGAGAAACTCACAGTCGGAGGTGAGGATTGGCATTAGGTTGCATTTGGGAGCAGAGAGGGAGGAAGTGTGCCTGGCTCCAAACAGAGGGATTACGTCTCCAGGATGGGAGTACCAGCAGCATTTGGTCTGTCACAGCCAATAGCTGCATCTGGGAAATGGCATTAGGAAGAGAGGTGGAAATGGACTTAAGACACCCAAAGTCAAGGCAGTGTTCTTGAAACACGGGAGCATCACGCTGCTGTTAACACTGTAGCACTGGACTGTGGCATGGGGTAATGCTTTGCAGACAAATGAGGACTTCTAGAAGAGCCCCAATAACCATGTGGTTGTGGTTCTGCACATGGGAGGACCGTGAATGGTGGGTTCTGAGGTGAGCTGGCTGCAGGTGAGTGGAGCAGTGATGTGCCAGAAACGTGAGCCGCGTTCTTAAATTAGCACATCCATCTATCTGAACTGCTCCTTTCAGGACTGAATGTCTGCATAGTGAGAGTGGGGCAGGACCCGTCTGCCTTTCCCCCTTCCTCTCTTTTCATTTACTTCCTTATTTCAATTCCTTGTAGTGGGAATTGATGTGACCACAAACTGTGAGAGCTGCAAACACTGACCACAGTCCTCACTGTGTACGGCAGAACGTGGCCATTCTCCATCCACATCCGAAGATCCAGAGGAGCATCTTTTCTGCTCCTTCCAGCATACAGGAGAATTAAGGGGTACTTCACTGAGAACATCCTGTGATGGATGTCTGTACCAACAAGTGCACAGGAAGAGCAATGCCTCTCAGCATACAGCTGGGGGTTTTGTTGCATAGAAGCAGCTTTCAGTGATTTTTATCAGCAAGATAATGCTCAGAGAACCTAGTTCCTTTGCCCACTTGTTCTCCCAGCTTTATTAAGATATAGTACACAATATTTTTGAGGCTGAAGTAGTTTTCAGTGTGCTGAGCAGAATCCTTCAGTTCACCCCATTCCCACTTGTCTCACAGTCCTGGTGGGCAGAGGGGGACAGCACTGCTCCTGGTGCTGCCCAGTGACTTTGGGCCCATTCTCAGTGGCTTTCGTGGCTTCTGGAAACCTCCTGTCCCTCAGCTTCTGATGCACTCACGTTACTCAGAATGGAGAATGCCACACTGACATTTTGGAGTTGGATGCATGACTGCTGGTGCTGTTGGACTTAACCCCAGTCCTCATCAGCTCACTAGCTACCCTCATCTGCCTTCACCTGAGTAATAGGAGTAGCTCAATTCATTTCCCTGTGGGTTGTGTCACGTTTTAGAGAAATTCAGTGATGTCAGTGTGAATTTAAACTGCTTTCATGAGCATCGTGTTGTGGCAGCTATGATGACCCCAGGGCAGGAGAGGGGATGTGGTGGCATCACAAGAGGTAAATGCGTCCAGCAACACACAGAACTGTGTGCAAAAGGCTTTTGTGGAGAAGGATGCCCTCGGGAGATGTGTTTTAAGGCTTTCATTGGAATGGGAATTTGAACTTAGGAGCAGATCCTCAGCTGGGAAATCAGCACAGCTGCACTGGAGTAGTGCTGATAAACTGATGCAGCACACTGGCTGCTGCTGCAGCACCTGTTCTGCTCAGCTGTGGCTTTGGGCTCTGGGCAAGAGTTACACTTAGTTTTTCAGATGACACTCTAAAAGATATGCATGTATATGTTAGTATGTAATATATATCAGTATGTATTGGTATATATATATAAAGGTTCTAAAATAACCATTTACACATTATGGCATGCAGCCTGGGCAGCAGATAGAGGCTGCTGCCATAAGGTGACAGCTTCAGTTCCATCTCTGCTGCTCTCTGCCATCACCTCGTTGCTATTTCCCAATCCCCCCGAGCGGCCTCAATGTAGGGGACAGGGCTGTGCTGTAACCCCAACTGCTGTAGGTGGGGCAGCCAGAGCAGGCATGTCCTCGTCTCTGAGCAGTGGGGTAGAAAGGATAGAGAGGGGTTTGCTGCCCCAGGTAAGGCCTTCATCTTGTGAGCAGCTCTACGTGGCATTGGGAATGCTTAGCACCAAGGTCCTGGGGTGGGAGTGCTGCGACCTACACCTGGCAGATGTTGTAGTGCACTCCCATCTGCTCAAACAGAGCATCCTCAAGCAGTTCAATCACGTTGTCTTTGGGATGCAGAAGTGGGGGCTCTGCAGAAGGAAACTTCTCTGTGTCTCTCACTGGATCTTGCTGCAAAAAAAGGTAAAAATGCTTCAGTTTCTTAACCCACCGTGTTCTTTGTGCCTGCGTGGCCTCAGAGTGCCCGGTGCTCCTAGATGGGTTGGCCGTACCTTCGGGGGCTTTGGGGCAAAGTCTTTCTCGCAGACATGTTGTATGATGCCAGCAGCCAGTGCATCCCCAAGGACGTTGGTCATGGTCCGAAATCGGTCCCTGGAAGAGAGAAGTGCTGAGGCTGCAGACCGTGGTGCTGAATGGCTCTGCAGGGTGCAGCCCTGCCACCCCTGCACGCAGAGGGGTACGGAGCTCCTGTACTTCTTGTCTCCAGACCATCCTGCTCCTCACCCACCAGGACAAGGCTGCCCCAGCCCCAGGAAGGCCAGTGTCACTTCCCTCCTGATGACACGCAGCGTGTAAGATACATGCTGCCTATTGGGTGTGCCCATTTCTTGCTGCATGGTTTTATTCTGCAGGTCATGCTTCTGTCCTAAGCAGCATCATTTTTCCACCTCTTCAGTGGCATCCACAGGTCCTTCCCTATCTCCTGCAAGTACACATCCATGCTATTTTTTTTCTGAACTTATTTGAGACCTCTGGCAAAGATGTGGTGCACAGTAGTGGCAGTGGTGGGCACTCCAAACAGTCAAGTAAGAAGTTTTTGCCTGTTGTTATCATAGGGCGTTTTGGGAAAAGAAAGGGAAAAGGAATGAGCTTACGCTTGGCTTCTGGCCTCGTTCTGAGGTCAGTCCCCATTCCCATTTCTAGAGGGAAGTCCCAGTGAGTCCCTACTACCGCACACTGTGCACCTGGGAAGGACTTACAGGGCCCAGTCCACCGCGATGATGAGTGTGATGTCGGTGGTTGGCAGCCCCACTGAGGTCAGCACGATGACCATGGTGACGAGTCCCGACTGCGGGATCCCGGCCGCCCCAATGCTTGCCGCAGTCGCTGTTATGCTGTGGAGAGAAGGCTGCGGGGTTAGCGTCCTCTGAAGGTGATGTGGACGTTCTCTATGGACCAGGGTGAGCTCTGGGAGGTTCCAGCACTGCAGACAGCACATCAGCAGGCTCATCCCCCAGTGGAGAGCGGGATGTGGTGCCTGCACCTTGCTGCCCACTGCTGTGCACGTGTACCTTATTGTCACAATCTGCCCCAAATCCAAGTCGTACTCGTTGACCTGAGCGATGAAGATGGCAGCGACCGCCTCGTACAGCGCCGTGCCGTCCATGTTGATGGTGGCACCGACAGGGAGGACAAAGCGTGCCACGCGCCGGTCTATGCCGTTGTTTTCCAGAAGACACTTGAGGGTGATGGGCAAGGTCGCTGAGCTGCAGAGCAAGGAGCAGTAAGTCGTCGTTCGTTGCAGTGCTGCCTTTGGAACAAGCAGGCGAGCAGTGTAGAAATGCACATCCTCTAGAATGTAACGTTACACGGATTGCTGTAGTGATGGAAGCTGCCTGCCCTCTTTGGCTTACAGCACCTGGAGGATGCATGGAGCACACGGCGTTGACCAGGCAATAAGGCTGCAGTGCCAGCGGGGTAACTCAGAGCCCCCCCAGCCCTGCTGGGTCCCAGCACGGTGCGGCCACTCTTCCTTCTGCCCATCACAAAGCTGTAATGCAGGGGCTGCTGGAGCCGAGTGTGAAGGTGCTGTGACAGTGGGGCAGTGCTGAGCATCCCATTTCTCACTGCTGCCAGGAGGGATCTCTTTTAAATTTATATCTTTCTTGATGTCTGCAGTGCATCTCTTCTGTCACACAGCCAGTCCTGCGTGCCACCACATCCCCCACAAGTGACCCACACCCCATCCAGGCTGTACCCACGAATTTCAGACATTTTCATACCTGGAGGATGTAGCTAAGGCGATCAGCAAAGCTTGCAGTATCCCCTTAATGAAAGCATAGGGGTTTTTCTTGGTGATGAGCATAAAGAGCAGAGGTAAGAGCACGAGTCCGTGGATGGCCAGCCCTGACACCACGGTGATGGCATACAGCCCCAGCTTCTGGCCTGTAACCCTTGGGTCTTCCATCTCCAGGATCTTTCCAGCAATGAGGAACACGATGCCGAAGGGGAAGTACCTACCAAGAATAAAGACAAGCGTTTATGAGGACCAAGCAGCACAGCAGTGATGGCAGCCACGCTGCACTGAGGCCATTGCTCACAACAGATACGTGGTGCTGCAGGACTGGCATCAGCACCAGCGAGTGGGTGAGGAAAGAGCAGAGCCGACGGTGAGCGGACTCACCAGACGGCCATGGAGACGATCTTCATCACGGCTTCGTTCAGACACTGGCACACGTTGACCAGCGGCGCTCCTCGCTCACCCATCTTTCCCAGCAGGAGCCCTACAGCCCAACACACGGTGCTACTGAGCAGTACCCGGGCGCGGCACCGCGTGCCCTCGGGCTGCAGCTGGGGGAATGTAGAGAGGGACACACTGGCTTTTTGCTGACAGCTCCGTCAGTGCCCCGGTGCTGTCCTCACCATGCTGCCCCCACACCCCAAATCCTCGGATTGGCTCTCAGGTTCCTGATACGCTAAGCTCAAGCTCCTCGCCCTCACCTCTCCCCATAATCCGGCCCACGCTGATCTCATTGCCTCCTACTCTTTCCCCCCACCCCCCCCACCCCGGCTTCCTCCTCTCCTCCTCCTCCTCAGGTACCAATGGTCGCAGAGAAGATGACAATCCCGAGGACGTTCATCTCATTGCTGGTCCCTGGCAGGGTCCTGTACGTCATTTCGGGAGATGGTGTTAGCTCAAGAAACACGGGCCGGTGGATTGCAGGGTTTTCCTCATCCGGTGCAAAGTAGATAAAGCTGATGGATTTCCCCGGTATCGTTGGGAACCGTGGAGACTTCACCACCGGGACAATAATGGTTCGATACTGGGATGGAAGCAAACCAGCAGTTAACGTCCCTTGGGCAGCAGGCTCCAGTGTGTGGCCCTGACGGTTCACTGGTGAAGCAAGAAGTAGTGCAGGGAAGCAGCGGCTGTCATTGGGATCCCAGTCCAGGATGGGATGCAGAAACATTGCAGTCCCTACAGATGGGCCCCTCCAGCCCCAGCCTGGGTGTCCCAGAACTCCCAATGCCATGAGCTTGCTGTTCTCCATGCACCCTACCCATCCCTTCCCCATCTCCTTCAGTCCAGTCTTCCTGCCCCCACCGCTCTGCCCTGCTTCCTGACCCCACTGGGACTGGGATGGGGATGGGAGGGGGCAGGGATGGGGATGGGGCTGGGTGTGAGGATGGAGATGGAATGGGGATGGGAATGGGTTTGTGATAGGGATGAAATGGAGATGGGGTGGGGATGGGGATGAGGTCAGGACTGGGCTGTGACTGGAGCTGATGCTGGGTTGGGACTGGGGATGGGACTCTGGATGGAGCCGGGGCTGGTTCTGGGGCTGGGAAGCCACCACACAGCAGCAGGGCACGACTGTTGTGTGCAGACCAGGGAGGCCAGGTTTCCTGGGGCTGGGGCCGATCGCTCACCTGCTGGAAGGAAGCTTCCACCAAGTTGGAGGGGAACATGTTCCTGGAATAGAGCAGTAGTGCACAGGTTAAAGCTGCAGGGGAGCTGGGGGCAGCCCTGCGGTGACCCGCAGAGAGGAGTGGTGCAGCACGGTGGTGCAGCACGGTGAAGAGGCCGAGAGGAGGAGTGGTGCAGCCCGGTGTGCCACGGTGTTACCAGGAACTCATGGCCCACAGCCCCCACACCGCTCCCAGACCCCACAATGCACCTGATCAAATCCAGCAGCGCGTCGGCGGAGCTGAGCACCACTTTCCCTGATGAGTCGTTCTCCTTCTGCGCGGCCGCGCCGGGGTGGATGCTGACCACCAGGATGATCCCGACGGTCACCGCCACGAAAGTGGTCCAAAGGTAATAGGTGATGGTGATCACCCCCATCTTCCCACAGGCCCTGGGCTCCATGGTGGCCAGCCCGGACATGAGGCTGCACCAGGAAACACCGTGCTCAGCACCTGCTCCCAGATTGTGTGGGGCCAGCATTGGGGATCCTCGTCGGAGCTCCCCATGCACCCCTGCTCTGCTCCCACCCCACTGAGCTCCAGGCCACAGCAGCTGTGTGTTCTGTCTCACAGTCCTGGAGATGCAGGTGATGATATCTCACCTGGAGGTGATCAGCGGCAGGATCAGCATCTTCAGCATCCTCATGAGCAGCTCTCCAGGAAAGGAGAAGTACTGCTTCTCCTGCAGGAAACAGCGTTGGCAGTGGGGAGGTGTGTGCTGACCGTGAGCAAAGGGCTCAGAGGGGACCCAGACGTGAGCTTGGCTCCCATGTGTGAAGGTGTGGTTTCCCTGCCCATCCCCTGCCAGAACTGCTGGGGGTAAGAAATACCATCCCCGGGGGAAATCCAGCCAGGGGTTGGGGAGGGGTGTGAGGCCGATCCTTGGGCCCATCTCCCTCTGGGAACAGCCCCATGGCCACACTTGGGTTGTTCCAAATGTCACTGCACTTCTCCCCGGGATCAGAGTGCAGAAGTGCCCCAACCCCTCTGGGTGCCCACCTGCCCCCCTCCTCCTGCCCATCCGCCATCTGTCTGTCCCTCCATCCATCCATCCCTCTGCCATCCCTCCCTCCATCCACATCCTTCTGGAGGCTCCTTCCCTCCCTCCCTCCATCCATCCATCCTCCTCCCAACCTTCCCCAGTGCCACGTGGATTTGTCAGGTGGCCGTGGGGTGAGGGCAGGACTGGGAGCAGCGGGATGCTGCCGCTCTCACAGCCCACGTGCATTGGGGTGCAGTGGGATTACACCCCTCTTCACTTAAGTCAGATCATCCTCGCTCCGGGCAGTGATGCTGCAGTGTGTAATTGAAGTGACAAGTGCCAAATCCCCGCAGGTTACGCGGGGCTGTGCCGGTAGCAGATGAGCATCCCGCAGATCGGGGCTGAGTTAAGACCGCTGTGATTTTAGCGCGGTGACATCTAACGGCTCTTCGGGAACATCAGAGGACCCCTGGGAGTCCGCTGTGCTTTGTGCCGGGACTCTCCCAGACGCTGAGCACAAACGGCTGTGGGACATCGGCGCCGCTGCCCCGTGCCGTGGGGTAGCAGCCGGCACCGGGCACAGCCGTGCTCCCCCACCCCCTGCAGTCCAAAAGGGGTCCCCAGCGGAGGGATGTGGGGTTTGTCGAGCAGTTCTGGTGCCAAAAGAAGAAAACCCATCCGGGAGAGGTTGCTGTGTCGGGCAGGAGCCCATCCGCGCCGCCCTCGCTCCCGCCCCGTCCTTACCAGCTCCGTCAGCTCCAGCGCCCGCAGCAGGGAGCCCAGCAGGCAGCCGACGGCCACCGACAGCATGGACAGGGTCAGGAGGCCGTTCCTGCGCCAGAAGGTCCGCAGCTGCGCCCAGAGGTGCGCGGAGCTCACGGACAGTGAGCCCAGGCGGGCGCGCTCCCGCATGGTCCCGCTCAGCAGCGGCTCCGCACCGCAGCGCTCCGTGTGCGGCTCCGTAATCCCCACCCGGAGCCCCCCCCGGAACGGAAAGTGACGTCCCCGCAGCGCTTAATCTGGGCTCGGCTTTCCGCGGGTGAGCGCGGAGGTTTAACCCTCCGTTCCCCGCTGCTCCGCACCCCGCGGGGAGCGCGGGTGGAGCTCCGTTCCCACCCCTGAACGATCCGTTCCCGGCTCCGGTTGCGGTGTTCGGGCAGCGATCGCAGCCCCGTCCCCACCCCACGTCCGCGCTGGTGGAAGTGCTCCGTTATGGCACGACCACGCAGAAAAACAAACAAACAACCGAAGAACACAGAAAAGACCACGCAAATGAGTGCCACGTTTCACGCAAACGGAACAAAGCTCCGCTCTGCGGGGCCGACCCCGGGGGGGGGGGGGGCTCTGCCCGGGGCACGTGGGTCCGGCAGCGCTTCACTCACACCCACCGTACAGATCAACGTCGTCGTAGATGTCCGTGTCCCTGGAGGGGAAAAGCTGTGAGCGGCCCGGGCTTCTACAACCCCCACCGCGATGGGGCAGCTCTGCTGCTGCTCTGCCCCATCGCTGTCCCCTGTGCCCCCACCCCACCCCCGGCCGCTCCTCCGCAGAGGTGGGACAGCAGATTGTCCCCAGGAAGGGCACATCTCCCCGCGGCCATCGGTCACTGCCACGGCTGGGGGGGTTGGGCCTGGGGGGGTCGGTGCTGCGAGAAAGGGCTGGGAAGGGGTACTCACAGGTGCAGCATCGCGGCCCGGGGCACATAACCGTCTGCAACAGAGTGGGGGAAAGCGTGTGGGGCTGTGCACCCCCGGGGGGGGCCGGGAAGGAGGGATGCTGAGCAGCGGCCGACTTACACCTCCGCTGGCTGTTCCGGCAAAGGATCTGCTCCTTATTGGTGAACTGAATGACATCGAGAATCTCACCCCGTCTGAGCGGCAGGTTCTTCCCCCCGCCCCTCTTCTCCGTCGTTGCAGGGTCGACCATCATCCGGGTCAGGACGGCGATGCTCCCTTCGAACTGAAACACAGAGGAGGGCTGGCCGAGCTCCCCTATGGAAACAGCACTTCTCCGAAGCACAGCGCTGTGGGGCGGTCGGTCCTGGGGGGGTCCTCCATGGGGCGGCCTGCCGGCACACAGCCCCCCTGCACAGCATCCTTCCTGCACAGCTCAGAGGGAAAAGCGACCGCTCCTCGCTGCTCACCTTGAATTTCTTCTGAAATTCCCTGTCTGCTTTCTCTTCCTTCTTGCATTCCTTGAGCGTCATTGGCTTCGTCTTCCGGGAGCTCTGAGCTTCTCTGCAGAGGTGATGTGAGTGGTGGGAAGGTTTGGCTCACCCCCTCCCACCTCCCCCCGTTGGTGCCCTCTCCCGGGTTCCTCCCAGCGCCCAGAGGTGAGCCCCCCCCTCCATCCATCCCCCTCCCAGTGCCACTGGGGCTCCGTGGACTGGTTCTCACTGCAGCCCCAGCAGAGACCACCAAACAACAAAGCACCGAGGGATCTCTGCAGGCTGAGGACCCACGGGGAAGAGCTCACCCTCACATACACACTCTCCCTCCCCTTGTTACCTCTGTGCAGCAGCCAGCAGTGCCACCGTGCTGGGGGCCCGAGCAGCACCTCCCCCTGAAAACCAAGCACAGAGAGGGCTACGCGGGGTGGTGGAGGCTGAGAGCACTGCTCCCCATGGCTCCCAGGGTGCCCACACCCCCGGGTGCATCTGTATCCCTGGGACCAAGCGGGGCTGACGTCACCGGCCCCACTGGCTGCCCTCCATCCTTTTGGACACCCCCCCGCCCCACACCTACCCCCTGTGCCCCCACCTCCTCTGGGGTGGAGGTTTGCTGGCGGCCGGAACGTGGGGGGTGGTGGGAAGCTTTGATCTCTCCTGAGCAGCTCAACGCTCTCAACGTCGTCGTATATCTCCTCTTCGCCGCTGGGACGGAGCAGAGCGCTGTCAGGGAGCTGTGCAGCCGCCCAGGACAACGTCCGCACCGCTGGGGGTGCATCATGGGGGGTCCCGACCCACCCTCCCACCGTTTCCCCTCACGCTCTTCCCATTGGGTCAGAGATCCCCGAAATAAAAGTGCCTCCGCAGTACTAACCCCGCAGCGCTCAGAGCGTCCCGCGGTGGGAACGGCATTGGGTAACCTGGGGGACAGAGGGGGCAACGAGCGGTTCTTTGGGGCCTGCAGCTCAGCTCCGGGGGTCAGGGCCCCCCCCCAGGGAGGTGCTGGAGCAGAGGGGGGCGGGCGACAAAGCCAGCAGCACATCCAGCAACCCAGAAGACAAAGAGACCCTCAGCCCTTAGGACACACGGAGGGAAGGTCACTGCTCTGCCAGGACCGCAGTGGGGGCTGTGCCAAACAGACGCGGGCACGGCCACAAAGCACTGAGCCCCGCGCTGCAGGGGGGGAAGACACCGAGCTGGCAGCGTGCTCCCATCGACCCGAGCTCTGCCCGTGCCCTGTGCCCCCACCTCATACCCATACCCATCCTCATGCCATACCCACCCCCACACCATACTCTCCTCATCCCTTCCTCACCTTGTACCATCCCGTACCCATCCCATCCCCATCCCATCCCCATCCCCATGCCATACCCCTCTCCACCCCATCCCCATCCTCACCCCGTACCCATCCCCATCCATCCCCATACCCCATACCCAGTGCAGTGCTCCGCGGCCCCGCAGCAGCGTGTCCGCCCCCCCCGTGGGGTGCAGCCCTATGGAACTTCTCCAGATCTACCCCCGGAGGCCGCCGGGGTTTGGCCGGCCTCGCCCCCAGCAGCGCGGCGTGCGGCAGCGGTTTCCTGCGTGGGGGATGCCCCGAGCCCCGGATCCCACCCTCGGCGGCCGCGGCTGCGGCGTGGGGTGCCGGAGCGGCCCTATCTTTGAGCAGCGGCCATTTCTGCGGGGGTGGGTCCCTCGGGGGGGGATGGGAGGTGGCTCCGACCCCCTTGATGTCGTGCACCGCGTCCCGTCCTCCCGGTTTGGCGGCGGTGGGGTGCGAACCGGAGCTCGAAGCGACGCCCTTCTTCAGCCGAGCCATCCACTCCGTGCTATGGGGAACGGGCATCGGGGGGGAGCCGGGCCCCTCACTCTGAGCTTTGCTGCGCGGCGGAGGGGTCCCGATGACGCCCACCCTCCCGGAGAGGGGGATCGTGGGGGGCTGCTCGCCCTTGGAGCCCGGTGCAGGCGCCCGTCCCGGCTCCGTCGCGGGGGAAGCTGCGGGGGGACGCCCTGCACGGCCGCCCGCTGCGGGGGGAGGTTTCCTGCCGTCCCTCAGCTTTGCTCGCAGATGTCGCCCCGTCTCCCCCTTCCCCTCCGGGTGCGCCTGCGGGAATTAAGGAAAGATGCGGTTATGCCATGACGGAGGAAAACGACTCCACCACCCACGGAGAACGCGGCAGCGCTTCCCCGAGACGCCCCGGTGAGGAGTGCACTCTGCTCAGAGCGGTCCTGCAGCTCCGGACCCCACAGCCGCGGGGACGCGCACTGCTCTCCCCCTCGAAAGGGCGGAAGCCGTCCCTCGGAGGAAAGCCCCGACGGCGCTGCCGGAACGCGTCTCGCTGAGGAAAAAAAAACAACAGAAAGAAAAAAGAGGCCGAGAGGCGGCGGATCTGCCCCACTTTTCTGACCGGTGCGTTTCCTGCGCTGCTCACCCCGTCGAGGCCGCACGGAACTGGGGCGCAGCGCTGAGGGCGTCGGGGTCACGGGCACCGTCCCGGAAAGAACCGACGCTCAGGGAGAGGTGGTCCTCTCCCCTCCTCCTCTTTTCTCCCCCCCAACCTCTTCTCTCCCCTCCCCCCCCCGCCCCCGGGCGCAGCGTTGCGGACATCGGCGCTCTGCTCCGCTCGCCCCACCGCGGCTCGGGCTCTGCAGTCCTCCTCCCGGGATTTCGGTTCGGTTTGCGTTTGCATCACTTCGTTTCCTTTCACAACAGAAAGGCCGGAGCGCAGAGAAGCCAGCACGACATTTTCAGACGCGAGAGCTCAAACGTGGACTGTTAAATAGGGGCGGGTTCCCCCTCGTCCCTGGGCAGAGCCCGGTGGGGGGGGGGTCTCAGCAGCGCACATCGTCCGCATCCCACACGTAAGGCAGCGAAAAAACGGTTAAAAAAAAATGGGCTCCTGCAGCGCTGCCGAGCACGACCGGGGCTTTAGGTGTGAACCGTTCATGCGTTTGTGAGCACCGGAGCCAGAGCTGTCCCGTGAGCGGGGACACGGGCCGTGCCCCGGTGGCCCCGTCGGGGGACGGCACCGCGGTCACAGCGTTCGGCGGCACGGCGATGCCGTCTCCTCTCCGACATATCCGAGCCCCACCCGGTGCTATCCGCTCTTGCACCGACCCCGGGAGCTGCTCCGAGAGCTCCGATTGACCCCATCCCGTACGGGTGCGGGTAGGACGCGGTTCTCCCGCACGCAGCCCCGCGCGGGTCGCACCCACCATCTGCACGCGCCGTCCTATGAGCTCTCCTCCCCCCTGAGCACCATCGGAGCCGTCCGAGCAGAAGGACCTGAGCGAGGGGAACCCCTCCGGCAGCAGCGGAGCTCCCCAGCACCGAAAGCAGAAGCTCTTTCCTAACGCGGGGTCGGCAAGGAGCTGTGTGCAACGCCAGGAAGCGGCTGCGGCCTCACTGCACGGGGGGGGGGGGGGGGGGAGCGGCTCTGCGCTGGGGACAGAAACGGGCGGGGGCTTTGGGAGCGACCCGACACCGTGGGATCGGCACAGGGCCGGGATCTGGGGGTCTTCACACCCACCCGGTTCCAGCCCCGTGGACAGGGACCCCCCGGGCACACCGGGCTGAGCGCAGCCCCGTCCGTGGCCGTGGGGACCTCCACGGGTGGTGAGCAGCGCTCAACTCGACGGGAGCCAACGGGGCCGGGGGTCACATCACTCAGCCCACAGTGAGGAAGGAGGCTCAGGGGACTGTGTGGGGCTGGAGAGCCGGAGGGATGCGCTTGAGGTGATGGGAGACTGAATATGGGGGTGGGGGCAGGGGGGGGTTCAGGGACAGAGGTGATGAGAGGAACCTCAGGTGCTGTTTGCAGGGGGTGGGCGGGCGGTGGGGTGTCTGGGGGTGATGATGTGGGGGCTGCAGGGCTGTGTTTGGGATACGGGGAGAGGGAAGGGCTGAGTTTGGTGCACAGAGAGAGAGAAGGGCTGAGGAAAAACTTCTCTGAAAGAGCGGTCGGACGCTGGAACGGCTCTGCCCAGGGAAGGGGTGCAGTCATCATCCCTAGAGCTGCTCGAGGAGCACCTGGACGAGGTGCAGTGGGATATGACGGAGCAGCTCAGCGGGTAGGGATGGTGGCAGGAGGATGGTTGGGCTGTACGATCTCGTAGGTCCTTTCCAACCTCGTGTTTCTATGAATCTATGACATCAGTTTCTATGTTTGGGGCACAGCAGACGAAGGGCCGAGTTCGGGGTCACAGTGAGGACGGAGGACCACGTCCGGGCCGCGGGGACACATGATGCGGTGCCCGGAGCTCCGGGGCCGCGCCCTCCAGCGGCGCAGAGCCGCGAGAAGCGGCGCCCGACGGCGCGGACGTGACGGGACACGCTCCGCCCGGCGGCACTGCGCAGGCGCGGCGCGGGATGGCGGCGGCGGTGGGGCCGGAGGCGGCGGTGGCAGCGGGGGAGGACGCGGGTGGGAGCGGTGCGGGGCCGTGTGCGGGAGCGGCCCGCAGCGCCCGGCTGCCGCTGGCCCGAGTGAAGGCGCTGGTGAAGGCGGACCCGGACGTCAGTCTGGCCAGCCAGGAGGCCGTGTTCGTGCTGGCGAGGGCCGCGGTGAGGGGCGGCCGTGGGGATGGGGTGCGGTGCGGTGCGGTGCGCCTCGACGGGGCGGTCCGTGCTTTGAGCGGGACCGTGCGCTGAGTGCGTACGCGGAGCTCGGAGGGGGTGGGGGTGGGGGTGGGGGTAGAGGGGGGGGAACTCTGCGGGTGTAGCGCTTGGGTCGTCCTCACGGCGCTCCGTGTGAAGCTGCGGCGGTTTTCCCTCGCAGGAGCTCTTCGTGGAAACCATCGCCAAGGACGCCTACGTGTACGCACAGCAAGGGAAGAGGAAAACGCTGCAGAGGAAGGACCTGGGTATGAGCCCTGGGAGGGGGTCGGGGGGGAGGGCTCCATCCGTTCCGGCGCGGAGGAGCGGCCGTAGGAGCGGCTTTTTGCCCCGAAGATGAGGGAGAGAGATGTGCCAGACGTTACGCGTTCCCTTTTCTGTGTGGTTATTGTTCTGTGCTGTTCCACGTGCTGCCCCCAGAACAGACACTCCCCGCTGGAGTCGGGTGCTGCGATGCACTGATTCCTTTCGCTCTGCTTTGCAGATAATGCCATCGAAGCTGTTGACGAGTTTGCTTTTTTGGAAGGTGAGTCTCCATTGGTTTCGATATTTTTCTGTAATCTCTTTTCTTGAGAGAGGACCATGGAATGGTTTCAGTGCAAAGAGTCCCTCCAGGGCCATGTGGTCACACAGGGGCACCCACAGCTCCCCCAGGAGCTCACCCTTGAAGACCATCTCCCCTTCTCCTAACAACAGACCCCACTACAGAGTCTGTCCCCTTCTGAATGGAGGAGCTCAGCAATCTGTGCAGCTCCTGGCTCCACACCTTTAATAGCGGTGTAACTTGTGTCCCTCCCCCTCCCAGAGAGGTGAGATGGACACCACATGGAGCTGGAGCCATGTGTTTTGCTCTTTAGCTGCAGTGCTTTGTCACTTCTGTGTAATTTGCTTCAGCTTCACTAAGTTACTGAGTATCCCATTGGCACAGTCCCTATATCTGGGCCTTATGACCTCACATCCTCCTATAGCCCATCCCAAATAAACCTGTAGCCTTCTATAACTCCTCACAGCCAGCTATCTCCCTATAGCCCCCCCACTGCTCCCTGCAGCCCCATATCCCCCTATTTCCCCCCCATATCTGGGCCTTCTAACCTGGGCCATCCTCCTATAGACCTCCCATAAACTTATAGCCCCCTATCTCTCTATAGGCCTATATCCCCGTATTTCCCATCCCCCCCCCCATAGTCCCTATATCTGGGCCTATATCTGTCCCTTCTAGCCCCACATCCCCCTGTAGTCTCCCCACACCCCCTATAGCACCATATTTCCCTATATTCCCAGGTTTCTGTTGTTTTCTGTTTCCTTTCTGGCCTCTGAGGCAGTGTTGATTTTCTTTGTTTTCATTTTTAGGTACTTTGGACTGAGCAGGTCAGCAGTGCAGAAGGGCTGCAGGGTCTGACGTGGGGTGGCATGTGGGGTGCCAAGGGCTCAAACACAGTTCCTGGAGCTGAGACACTGAAATGGGCAACCGTAGTACTTTGTATAAAGTTTAAGTCGTAGTAAGTTCTTTATTTAAAGCATGTGGTTTGTTTTCCTGTAAGTATTATGTATGGCCTCGAGCCCTGTGCCCTGCTGCTGCAGTGCAGGCTGCTTCCCAGCCCTGCCCCTGTGGCACCACGGGGCAGGGAGCAGAGAGCTCAGATGCCAAGGCATAAACCTGATGATTTATAAATATCTGGTGGTTTATATATGTATATATTTTTAATGAAAGTGTATTTTTCTTTGTATGTGTTTTAGTTGGGTTTTTTTTGGCCGACACAATTAAAGGCAGTGCTTTGCTGAGTGGTCTTGAGTGCTCCTCTGTGCTGCTGCAGTGTTCTCACAGCATGGATGTGGATGGATGGAAGGGATGCTTCCCTGTGGTGTTCTGCTTTCGGTGGTCGCTTCCTCGAGGCTCTGTCTCAGGAGTCCCAGCTCTCCTGCAGGGACTACATCTGAGCTCCAGAGGGGCTTGGTGTGCTTTGAGGGCTGTACAGCTTCCTCGGAGTTGTGTGATTGCTGCAGCTGCAAGTGATCTCAGTCAGAGAATGGTAAATCCCCAGTTCAGAAGGTGTGAGCAGTGTCTGATGTTCAGATGAACACTGCAGTTCTCCTTTGCTTCATTCCCAGGAGCTGGGTCTGGTCGCTGCTGCATGGGCTGGGCAAGTAGGGCTGGAGATCTGACCTCTGTGGTCCAGACCTCCTGACTTCCACTGTCAGACTGAGAGTGTCACTGTCTGCTGCCAGAGAGCCACTCTGGGTCTCAGTTTTGGTGCTGCCAAGGGGCAGGAGCGAGTTTTGTGTGGGTAAAACCCACAGAGAACAGTGAGTGGGGATGGAGGGTGCGTGTCCCTTTGGAATGTGGTTGGAAGTGGCCGTGTTCCCACGGACTGAGTTAGTTGGAGAGCAGTGGGAACAACACAGCACCCAGGGGAGCTTCCCTGGGCTGTGAGCAAACCCTGCTGCCCTCCAGCAGCCCTTGGAATTGTGCGTGGAGCCTGAGATGTGGCTGTTGTGCTGGAGATGCCATCTCTGCGTGGGGTGCTGAGCTGTTTGTGCAAGTGGCAAGCAGGAGATGTTGGCTGGTGGTGTGCAGCACCGTTTGTCTCCAAGCTGTTCACCTTCTTGTCTCCTGGGGGAGGGAGGGCTGCTGGAAGTACCTGGGATGCTCGAGCCCTCCTTGCCTTTCCCAAGGAGCAGCACACGAGTCCGTGTGTGGGCAGCACCTCTGCACGGCGCCTTCTTTGCCACTAAGTTCCTTCTGTTGTGTTTGGTGCTCTTGCTTAGGAGAGGAGAGGGCTTGTAGGGGCATGTGGTTTTGTATCTGATGCTTTCCTGCAGCAGAGCAGTCAGGGTTTGTCTTTGGGGAGAGCCCATGAGCTGCCTGCTGCTGTCTTGCAGTGACTTTACTCCCCTGACCCTCACAGAAGCAGAAAGAGAGCAGGGTACAGGTGTGCCGAGACCAAACCCAGGTGGAAACAGCCTCTTGTTGGACTAAGGAATCAGGTGGGGTAGCTCAGAGTGCCTGGTTGGGGATGGGAAGCAGTGGGTGAGAGCCGGGGTGCTGCTGCTGTCGGTGTTAGGAAACGTGTTTGGATTCTGCCTCCAAAACTTTTGGGTACTGTGCATGTTCAGGATGAGCTCAGGCTTTGGGTTGTGAGGTTTATTGCTGGCAGCGAGACTCAGGGACACTGTGGGGTGTCCTGGATTCAGTGAGCAGAGAGAGGAGGAAATCGAGCCATTTGTTCCCAGGGAAAGGTCCGTGGCCTTCGGGAGCAGCTCTGGTCTCAGTTCCATGTGCAGCTGCAAAGTGTTGGCACAGGTAGAGGGTGTGGATTTAAACTGCTTGTCCAAAATACCTTAAGTTTCTTTAATCCAATTTGCCATCGCTTTGTGACCACAGACTGAGGGGGACCTCAGGTGTCCCCTCCCAAAGTGAGAAAAGCAGCCTGGTGATCACCCTGCAAAACACTGCTTAGAAATGGCCCTTCCTTTCTGACGTCCCAAAGTGCACCTTCATCTCTGTGCCAGTGAACACTGTGGTTTAAAAACCGCTTAGAAATGAGAATTGCAAATTGTTCTGGACAGAGCAAAACCTCTGAGGTAAAGCTGAGTCGGTCCCTTCAGTGCTGTGTCAGAGGGAATCACATCGGTGGTCCCATCCATCCTAAGGGGGGGGGGTCTGTGTCGGGGCACGGTGCTGCCCACCTCCATAGGGGCATTAGGCAGCGTGAAGTGCTCCTTTCCAGGGCTGGGGGGGTTCGTGTGCCCCAGAGGTGTGACAGGCAGGTGCTGCACGGTGGTTGTCCCCAGGGTGGCTGATGGGTGGTGGCTCATTCGGTGATAATGGCCCAGCACTGGGAAATGCTGACTGCCGCCCCCCAGTTTCCCACTGTCCCAGGGGCCACTTTCCTTCTGGTTTTTTTTCCCCTGTAAAAGCTGAGATGTTCGGTGTTGTGTTAAAGGTTGGCAGCACCAGAGAAGGGGGGGGGGGGGTTCCTGGGAAAGGTTATTTTAATTCTCTGCCTGCACGCTGCTTGGAAGCCCAAGTGAGACCATCACAGCCTGGAGAGCTGTGAGATGAAGGGGAAATACTCGAGGTTGGTCCGTGCTGACAGCGCTGTGCTGCTCCGGGGGGTACAGCCCCTGGTCGCCCCTCAGCCGCGAGATATTGGGGTTAAAACATCCCCCACCTCAGCGGTCCAGGGCTGTCATAAGGATTTATCCATCAGAGCCTGAAAGCAACAACCAACCTTCATCTGGGGTTATTTTCAGGAGGTGATGAAGGGAGCAGAGCGATATTTATTTGAGAAGCAGTTTAATTGTCGGGTGCTTCCTGAGCTCAGCCCTACAGACGGCGTCAGCACAGCTCCTGCAGTGTGACACCGTGTCCCCAAGACCTTCTCCCTCCGGGTCTGCTTTCCTTGGGCTGTGTATTGGGGCCGTCCCCTGGGGTGTCCCCGGTGAGGTGCTGAGGGGGATCTTCGGGCTTTTGTGTTGCAAATCTTTGCAGGAAATTGATGCTGGAAGGAGCTGGGGCCGCTGCTCCTCGGGGGATCCCTCCCTGCTTAGGTAAGCACAGCTGTGAGCTGCCCCGTCCCACCGCCCCGCGGTGATGCCCTGCAGCTCCCGGGGCGATTTTGTGCATAGCAGCTGAGCAGATTCGGGGCAGCACTTTGGGACCGCAGGGACAGAGCTGTGTTCGCAGGAACTCCGCAGCGGTCGCTTTGAGGGATGGAGAATAACTCGGCGGTGACGACGGTGCCCCACGGCAGCAGATGCAGAGAGGGAGGAGATGCAGAGAGATGCATCCCCGGCATCGGAGCTGCCGGTGCCATCCCGTGCCCTGACGCCTGTGGGGTGGGAGGGGGACAGGCGAGGGATGCTTCAGCGGTTCGTTCAGGTGGGGGGGGGAGAGGGGGGCAGACTGACCCCCAAAAGCAGAAATCCCGCAGCTCCGCATGGTGAGCTGCATCAGCAGAACTGGGGCACAGGGGGTGGGGGTGGGGGGACATATGACCCCATCCAGGAGCGTCTGCTCCGGGCAGAGATGTCCATCCGGCAGGGCAGGGGGTGTGGGGCTGCAGGTGGGGCTCCTGCGAGACCCCCGCCAGACTGTCTGTGCTGTATGTAAATGGCACAATGGCTTCATGGTTGGAAGCAGCGCTCGTTAGAAGTGAACCCTCTGCAAAATGTTTCGCGGCATCTCGTAAAATAAACATCGCGGGCGATTGGCAGCTCTGCCCCCGCCGTCCCGGGATGCTGCCCTGCACGTGTGGTGTCTGGCACCGTACAGCGGGGGGGGCACGAGCAGAATCGGGCTAGGAGGGGGAGCGGGGTGGGCTTCGTGGGATGGGGCGTCCCGGGAAGGAAGGGGTGTGGAGGATGGGAAGAGCGCTGTGTCAATGAACCCGAGGCCGTCGTCGCATCCCGGTGTGTTCTGGGTCATTAATGGCCCTTTCACCGTCGGAGCGTGGGGTGAATGACAGAAGCCAGCTGGCCGTGCAGTGTGACTGCCTTCAGCGGCAGGTTTCTCTCCACTTGAGGGGGGGGATACAAGGGATGGGATGGGCTCTCAACCCGCGGCACCGGCCCCCGCAGCCACGCAGGGCAGCACGAGCAGCGTGGGGACAGGAGGGGACGCGGCCCGGTGCAGCCTGGCTGATGTCCTCCTGTTTGTTCCCATTAGTGCTGTCATTAAAAACCAGTTAGTCTCCTACGGAGAGCAAAGGCAGGCCGGGCAGCCGCGCCGAGGGGCACAGCCCGACCCGCGTCCCCCAGCGCGCTGCTGCGAGCCCTCCCCTCCCGCTTGTGTACTGGGGCTAATTGGTGCAGGGTGCCCATCTTTGCACCTTGTTAGCATGGCAATTAGCTCTCTTTACCTTCCTGATTGCCCATGTGCGCGTTCGACTCCAATCCATCTTTCCAGCGGAGTTATAAATGCGGTGCTGGGGAGGCAGGGGGGAGTCGAGCCGGGGCTGGGACGGCAGAGCCATGCTGGGCACAGTGCTGCTGCTGCTGCTGGCGCTGGCACGGCCCGTGTGCCCGGACAACCGCCGAGCCGAGGCGCTGAAAAAGCTGCTGGAAGTTTTCGGCATGGAGGACCCCCCGCCCCCCCCGGCCCACGTCAAACAGCCGCCGCAGTACATGGTGGATCTGTTCAACACGGTGGCCAACGCCGACGGCGTCACCAAAAACCCCGACGTCCTGGAGGGCAACACGGTCCGCAGCTTCCTGGATAGAAGTAAGGGATGGGCGGCCCCGCGGTGCTGGGGGGGGGGGGTGGTTGGGGGAAGAGGGTTGTGGGAAGGGGCTGTTTGGTTTCACTTTCCAACGTGTCCCTCCCCGCAGCTCACGGCGAGAAGATGCGGTTCCTCTTTGTCCTCTCCAGCGTGGCCAAGAACGAGAAGATCCTGACGGCGGAGCTGCACCTCTTCCGTCTGTGGCCGAGAGCCACTGAGGGGCCCAGGAGGCATCACTTCTGCCAGGTGAGGTCGGGGGGAGCCCAATAGGACCACTTCGGCCGGGGGGGGCAGGATGGGGTGCAGATGGGGTCAGGGATGTGCCCAGCTGTGCCCGGTGCTGTTGTCGTTGGTGCTGTTGACCCCCCCGGGCTGTGTCTGCTCACTGCCCTTTGCCTCTGTCCCCAGGTCAGTGTGTATCAAATCCTGCACAAGTCCGAGCCAGACTCCCCCGAAGGACAGAAGCTGCTGGCGACCAGGCTGCTCTCGCTGCAGGGCTCGGGCTGGGAGGTCTTTGCCATCACACAGGCTGTGAGTGCTCTTACACTGACATGGATGGCACGGAGGGAAAGAAAAGGCCATTCTGTAACCCATTTTAACCCATTTCACCCTGCTGTGGGCTGGCAGTGCCTGCCCAAGGTTGGGGTGTACAGCCTGGTGGGAGGGCTGGGAGTGGGGGTGGGTGCCCCATCGGGGTGCTGGTGCTGCCCCACCACCCGCCCTGCTGCCTGCTGGTGACACAGTGCCTGCTCTGTCCCATGGTGGTGACGCTGCTTTTGCTTTCCCAGGTTCGTGATTGGACCCAAGATGAGAGTAGCAACCGGGGTTTGCTGGTGACAGTCCACGGCCTGGGTGGGACTGCACTTGAATCCCCTGCTGTGCAGTTTGCATCCAGCGGGGACCAGCATGAGAGCAAGAAGCCCATGCTGGTCCTGTTCACGGACGATGGGCGCCGAGGAGCATCCCTGCCCGTGGCCGGGCTCCCAGGTGGGTGCCACACATGGTGCCGTGTCCCAGTACATGCCTGCAGGCTCCAGCTCTGGCTTAGCTGGTGACCACCATGGGACTGCAGGGCTGTCACCTCCCAGTGGCTCTGCCTTTCCTGGTGACTGCATGGAGAGGTGGCCAGCACCGTTGCTCCGCTTTCTCCCTCCCTTCAGGCTCATGCAATCACTGATGGAGCTGTGTTTTTGTTTCTGGCAGCCTCGCAGCCTCAGGACCTCCCTGCCAAGCTGACCGGCCCGCGCAGCACACGCTCACTGGACCGCCTGCAGCCCTGCCAGAGGCACCCCCTGCCCGTGGACTTCGAGGAGATCGGCTGGTCCGGGTGGATCATCTCACCTCGGGGCTACAACGCCTACCACTGCAAAGGAGCCTGCCCCTTCCCCCTGGGTGAGAACATGCGGCCGACCAACCACGCCACCGTGCAGTCCATCATCAACGCCCTGAAGCTGAGTGAAGGTGTCAGCAGCCCCTGCTGCGTGCCCGACAAGCTCCACTCCATCAACCTCCTCTACTTCGATGACGATGAGAACGTGGTCCTCAAGCAGTATGATGACATGGTGGCTGGGAGCTGCGGCTGCCACTGAGGCAGAGATCCCCCCCATGCAGAGCAGCTCTGCAGGGGTCTCTCTTCAGCACCACTGCGGGCTTTTGCAGGAGAGCAGTGCCAAGGGGTGCCCAGCTCTGCTCGGTGTGACCGTGGTGGTGCTGGGAAGGCTCAGGGTTGGACTCAAGTCTGACCTGGGAGCAGCTGTACCATATGTACATAGTGAGAGCACTAATATATGACCAAAACCGCCTGCCCGGTGTCCTGTAAATGTCTGTACATTTCTGTGTTCTGTAAAGCAAGCTCAGAGGAACTATTAAACATGCTGTTCTCAGTGGGGTTCGCTCTGTGACAGTGCTGACCATGGGGTGGGTGCTGCGGGGGGGGTAAGCAGTGGGTGAAGGGCGTGCTGCTGCTCCAAGCAGCGTGAGGGGGTGACTGCATGGTCCCATACATGTGCCATGCCTCAAGGGGACAGCAAAGCACCAGCTTGGACACAGCAGTGTGCAGGAGCTGCTGAACAGGGGGAATATTTAACTCCCTGTTGTCACAAGGGATGCTGCACTGCATGTAATGCCAGGCCAATAACCCGAGACAGAGCACCGTGTGGGGCTGCTTTATTTAATGCTGCTCCTGGGGCTGCTCCCCAGCCCAGCAGCCCCGTGCTGGGGCTCAGTGGTGGCTGCTTTATTTAATGCTGCTCCTGGGGCTGCTCCCCAGCCCAGCAGCCCCGTGCTGGGGCTCAGTGGTGGCTGCTTTATTTAATGCTGCTCCTGGGGCTGCTCCCCAGCCCAGCAGCCCCGTGCTGGGGCTCAGTGGTGGCCGCGGGGCTCGGGTTGGCAGCACTCCGACAGCTTCTGCAGGACGCGCTCCTTCAGGCGGAGCCGCCTGGAGAGCTTCAGCGAGAGGCTGTTCTCGTTCTCGTGCTCCTTCAGCTTGGCGTAGTAGTCCGAAAACTTGTTGTAGAGGATGGAGATGGGCATGCCATTGAGGATGATGCCAAAGGAGATGCAGCCGAATGCCACTATCCGGCCAAGCACCGTGTCGGGCACTGTGTCCCCATAGCCCACGGTGGAGAGGCTGACCTGGGGGGGAAGGTAGAGGACAAAGCACTGCGTGTGTGACCTTGCTGCTGTCCTGTGTGTGTCTGACAGCCATCACCCACCCATGCTCCAGCTCCACTATGGGGCAATGCACTGACACAGCAAAGCCACGCCGGGTGGGGCTGCTTCACCCCAGGGCTTGGGCAGGCAGTGACGTTGGAGTGTGGGTTTGCTTGGGAAAAGGAGCGTGTGGGGCTGGGACAAGGGAAGGGCTGGCACCCCTCGGCTCTCCCCCATCCCACAGCCACGCTGCAGCCCTCCGCCCATGCCTTACCGCTGCCCACCACCACGCGTAGGGGATGCTGGTGAAGTTGGTACCCGGCACGTCGTGCTCCACCGAGTGCATGAGAGCAGAGAAAGTGAAGACCCCCATGGCGATGAAGAGGAAGAGGCAGCAGACCTGCTGGTAGCACTGCCGCATGGTGAAGCCGAAGGCGCGGAGCCCGGTGCTGTGCCGTGCCAGCTTGAGGATGCGGAAGATCCGCATGAGCTTGATGAGCTTGAGCACTTTGCCCAGCTTGCTCACATTCTCCACTTTGTGCAGCTCCTCGTGGTAGAGCGTCTCTCCTTCGTCCAGGTTTTCAAAGAGGATCTGGATGTAGAAGGGCAGGATGGCCACCAGGTCGATGGCATTGAGCGCTGCCCGCAGGAAGTTCTTGAAGCTGGAAGAGGAGATGAGCCGCATGAGGTACTCGGAGGTGAAGAAGATGGCGCAGATCATCTCCGTCTGCTCCATCCACTTCTTCCCTGTCTTGTGCTTCATCTCCTCCACCGTGCTCAGCGTCATGCCCACGATGGAGATGAGCACAAAGAAGCTCGACATGACAGCGATGATCTTGGCCGGGACGGAGGAGTAAGGGTTCTCAATGAGGTTCCAGATCGCCCTGCGGAACTTCCCCAAACACTTGCCCTCAAACTGCTGTGCTGAGTCCACGGGCTCCAGCTCTGCCTCCAGCTCCTTCTGGATCTTTAGGTACTCGCTGAGCTCATCCTGCTTCTCCTCCAGCAGGATCCGGCAGCAGCGCTGGGAGTACTTCAGGTGGATCCCCCAGTACTCGATTTCCTCCATGAAGTTACTGGGGCACATCTCGTCCATTATCCACAGCACCCCGCTGCGGTAGAAGTGGAAGATGTAGTGGAAGATCGAAGGATCCCTGTCAAAGAAGTACTCGTTCTTCTGCACGGAGTAGTCATCACAGAGCTGCAGCTTCTTCGTAAGGTCTGTGCAGGTGGCCAGCTTCCCCAGCCTGGTGATGGGATACCGGGCCACCACCCTGCAGGCGATGTGGAACAACTTGCCACCCACATTAATGTTGAGGAAGCACTTGTTCCTTCGAACGGGAACCTCGCTTTCCTCCCGGCTCCTGTCTGCCACGTTCTGCATGGAGCTCCATTGCTTTACCAGGCTGTCCTGTGCAAATGGGATGTGCACCTCCTCCTCCTCCGGCGTGCGGCAGCAGCTCCGCCGTGCCCCAGTTTTCAGGCTGGCAGAGACACTCGCACGCCTCTTCCCCAGCTGCCCCATGGTGCTCCAGCTATGGGCTGTGGGGCAGCAGCTGCGGCTTCATGGGTGCGCTGCTCCAGACACTGCTGGGACAGGTGCCCCGAGCTGCTGCCCACGGGCAGTGGCCGTGTGGTGGCACCTGCCAGGTCCCCAAAGCCGATTGCTGAGCAGATTGCAGCACAGGAGCTGCAGGCAGCTAAGTGTCTGCTCCTTAAGACACTAACGAGATTGAAGCACTGACCCTTTATATAAGGAACTAATTCCAGCTCTGCACTATTCCTTTACTCTGTTTTTATTAGTTGCTTGTGTTTGGTGCACGTTACCGTTTCCCAGCAGGACACCCAGGGTGCTGGGCAGGAGCACAAGGTCAGTACCAGCTTTGTACGCCCACAGCAGACGCAACTCTTGGCCCTAGTTGTTCGTAAGGCACATGAGTGCTAATGCACCTGCCCTGTCCCATCACACACAGAAGGGATGTGCTGTTACCTCCCAGCTCAGCCCTCAGAACCCCACAGTGCCAAATGCAGCAGAGCACAAAGCTGCCACGAGGCTGAAAAGCAGCTCCGGCTCCACAGCAATCGAAGACTCTGAGCCTGGGGATCAGGACAACAGAAACGTTTCTGGCACAGAGCAGAGGAAGGGAAATGGCTGCTACAGATGCACTCCAAGTTTTTGTCCGAGACCCATAAACATGGGCTTGCTTTCAAGCCTGAAACACTCAGGGGTCGCTGAGCAAAGCGTGAGCCTGCCATGGGAAGAAGCTGCCCCTGCCAGGTTCACGTTCCAACCTCACTGCCAACTGCAGAGCAAGCTCAGCCCAGTGGAGCAGGACCGCACGGCTTGGCTCAGCAGCTCAAGCTAAGAGGATGATCTGGGACAGGCTGCTGACAGCTGACCTCTGCCATATGGCCCTGACACCACCGGCAACAGCAGCCAAGCTCAGTCCTCTCCTGTCAGGACTGCTGCTGCACCCCCTGCTCCACTGGGCATCCCTCCTCTGAAGGAATAAGCTCAGGTTTTTTCCTCCACCTCACTATCAGGCTAAGAGCTCCATTTGTCATCAATTCAGCTGCAGCACCTCAGTGCAAGTGCCCTCTGCACACCTCCCACCCGCCTGCTCCACTCACCCCACTCCCCATGTTTTATTTTCCCCAGTGCAGCCACAGTGTACTGGAGTCCCTCAGCTCCTGCTGTCCCTCTCTGCCCATGCAGATTTTGCACATCTGCATAAACCCAAGGACAGAAAAAAGAAAAACAACAAAAGAAACGCAAAAAAGAGGTGGACTCAGAAGTCATTACAGTCTCACATTCTTTATTCATCCATATCATTCCCCAGCAGCTACCCTCTACTTGTCCCTATGGAAACAGAGGCAAGGTCATGCATAAAACCTCTTGGTGCTACAAATACCAGCACTCCAAAGAACTGATCCCGTGGGTTACAGCTGCACACTTACACACTGCATGAGAGCTGAATGCTCCCACCCTGAGGCTGATGGGCAGCGTTTGCTCTGCCTGCCAGCACAGAGCAGCTTTGTGTCCTCAGCACTTGGCAAGGAGCACAGGGAACAGAGGTCAGCGCTGAATTAGAGGCACTGGTCAGTAATCTGCTGCCCTGCTTTCAGCTGGGACAGGATGGATGCTCTTGGTGTACGATGCAATGTTTTGGCTTCGGGGGAAAAAGGGAACACTGCCAACACGCGGTGCTTCAGCTGGGCATCGGTCAGCAGGTAGACAGCAATTGCACTGTGCATCACTTGTTTTGTAAATAATATATATTATTACAATTATTCCCCTTTTCTCACATATTAGATAGCTTCTATCTCAATCCACTTCATGATTTTTTACAGTTCTCTCCCCCATCCTGCTGGGAAGGAAGGGCTGTGTGGTGCTGAGCTGCTGCCAGGTCACAGCACAACTCCAACACTGTCAGTTCCACAAAGCACACAGCACTGAGCCGTGCAGAAACAACTACAAAGCAGAGCTAACAACGCAGAGCTAACGGCATCTGACCTAAGGAGCTCGTTATCTCAAGCTGAAAGCAAGAGACAACAAGCACTCAAAACCTTCAGCAAAAGGAGGCTCAAGGAGTGCACAACTGATGAGCGTGGGTTCAGCAAGCTCCTGCTGACAGGGGTGACAGAGCAGCACCTGGCACTGCACCTATAACTTCATGGAGAATTAAACCTTTAGGTTGGAGGCCACAGTGATGAGAAGCAGCATTAACAATCCTTGTAAGCAAAAACAATGAAGGCACATCAATGAGGGGTGATTTCACAGCACCAGGGAAGGTCCTGTCCTATTTCTAGCGCCACAGTTCCATGACCTAGGACTCATTTCCAATGGGAGCATTCTAGTGTAACAGCAAACCAGATTTGAGAGCTTATGTCCAAATTCAGTCAGTTTCTGCAGTGAGCAGGAGGGAGAGCACTCTAGTCCCATCTCACCACCTCACAGTGAAAGATCCCTGTTACAGGAAAGAAGAGCACATGGTTGCTGACAGTCCTTTTGCTATGAAATATGGTTCTACTTCACCTTCTAAGAAGCCCAGGAAATCAACCTGCACCAGAACAGCGGTGTTTAGCATGAGTGCTCAGCGCCCTTGGCAGCAAAGGCAGGACACGTGACACTGAAAGCCAGTGCCTTCTCAGTGTAGGATGTGCAGTGATACCTACAGTCAAACAAGAGCTCCCATGTCTGGTAGCAAGGAAGAAAGGGGAGAGCTCTGCTGCTTCAGGGCAAACTGAAACCCCAGGTGTGTGGCTGAGCAGCAGCAGGAGAACAGGGAAAAGCTACTCAGGGAAAAGGTCTAGTGCTAGAAACACAGGGCAAGAAGCATTGCTCCCTCACACACACGGCACATGGGGGGGGTGAAGAACTTACCTCTCAGGAGAGTAAGTCTGCCTGGCTCCTGTCAGGCACCAACTGCTCCCTGGATGCATATTTGAGTCTGAAGATGTCAGACCTGCTTTTTGCTTTGGACTTGCCCCATGCAGCAATACCACCCGCAGCCACCAGGCAGCTCAGGAGCACTAAAGAGAAAAGCGCATAAGCAGAGAACCACTCACAGCACCTGGCCTGGATATCTGCACCAGGCTCTGCTGCTTGATAGCATTAGTCAACAGAGATCAGCAGCCTGAAGAGGAACGGACAAAGAGCAAAGAAGTGTTAGAGGCAGACTGCATGGAGCAGGACACCTTTCCAAAGGGAAGGGACACTCCACCCACACCCAGGAATGACCAAGCCATAGTGCATGGCCTCCCCTAAGCCTCCAAGCCCACAGAACATAGCTACTGAAAACCAGCCTGGAATCAGCTTCACCAGGATTCAGCCACAGCCATCATGACCCAATCGGATCAGGACCATTGGGGCTCTGAAATTCCCTCCAACTAATTAAGGTGAAACACTGCCCAACGAGAAGTTAAATGTTGATTTATATATATACACACTCTGCTATGACACCTAGCACAAAATGCAGAGTTACATATCATATACTACTGGGGATAAGGTGTGATGATATGCCTTGTGTTACGTTCTAATATAGCTTGAAAAGGGAGAGAAACGATATCAGGGAAGAGGAAAAAGGGATTGGATTGGGGAAGGGGGAGATGGGAAGGAAAATCCAGACCACCACTCTCAGCTCCAGCATAGTCTCTGGTCCAGTAATATTTGTGTGGTGGGTACACACTGAGTCACAGTAATTTTTATTTAATGCAAAAAAGAGTGTTTGCAGACATACGAGTGGTTTGCACCCGAGGTGGGACTTGACTTGCATTTGTGCCTGCGTGGAAGGGCAGCATCAGCTCTTTCCTCCAACTGAGACAGAGGAGGCAGAGACCCAGCCCCTCATCACACTGCTCATGTAGGTACCTCTCGCAATGGGCGAACTCATCCAAATTTGTGCTTTTGAGTCTCACGTACCTGCAACGATCAGCATCCACATGCGGCCTTGATTCCTGGATGGCAGAGAGCGCCCGGGAGCAGGGACAGCTGAAGCCTCTGTGATGGAAAATGCAAGAAGTCCACCAGGCTTCCCAGCCACCGTGCAGAGCAGCCTTTAGACCAAACCCAAGCAGGTTCCCAGTCCCCCTCAGGAGTGCCAGCAAGGCACTCAGCTGAAGCAAAGCCTTATCTGCTGTTACTACAGTTAGCCCACGCCATCAGTGAGAGCTTGGAAACTTCCTCACCCCTCTCAGACAGGGAGGACTGTTGTGGCAGGAGGAGACAAAGCCAAGAAATACATCAACCGAGCAGGAAAGCGTGTTAAAAGTGGATCCTGAAGCAAAGTGGCTGCATCCAAACTGCGTGCAAGAAGTGCTTGGGAAGAAGGTTAAAGCAGAAAGCACATTGGGGACCATGAGAACTACTCAGCAGTAAAACCCCACGTGCTCCAGCACTTAGGAACGTTCCTCAGCGTTGTGGTTACCACCTGAGCAGTGAGGAGCTCCAGGCACAGCCACAGAACAGCTCACCCCGAGCAGAGGGAGCACAGAGCCCAAGGAGCAGGGCTGCGGGCAGCGTGCAGGGGAAGCAGGCACTTCAAAGCACATCCTGAGGAAGCCCTGCAGCGCCTGAACGCCGTGCAGAAGGAAGCAGAGGTGGGGCTGCACAGCATTTCCTCTGCTCGGATCCATGAGTACAGCCCAGGGTGAGGTGCGATGGATGAGGCTGCTTCAGAAGGACTGAAAGCTGCACGAGAGGAAGGCTCCGGGCCTGTTAGCCAGCTCCAGCTCTTTTCTTTATAGCATTACAAGATTGCTTTGCCTCACCCTGGGCTTTATGACAGGCGGTGGGAAGGGAACGCTAGAGGTGCCCCAGTCCAACCCTCCCACGGCAGTTCCCTGTAGTAGGAGCACGCAAAGCATCCTGTGGGATGCGGGCATCCCCAGAGGAGACAGCCCCGCCGCTCCGGGCAGCTCTAAACCGCAGCACAGAACCCCCCCGGTGCACTCAGTGCCCGACCCACCCCTCCTCCCGACCCCGCACCGCAGGTACCGATCGGATCGCCCTCGGCCGCCTCCAGCCGAGCACCCCGGAGCTCTCACCCGTCCCCCCCAGGAGACCGCCGCCAGCCCCGGCAGAGGGCCTGGCCGTGTCCGTGCCGCAGGCGGTGGGCGCCGCGGTGCTCCCGCTCGTGCCGCAGCCCCTCTCGTCCCATCCGTCGCTGCAGTCAGGGTGACCGTCGCAGAGCCACTCCAGCGGGTAACAGTCGGTTTGGAGATCGTACGGCTCCGAACAGTGGAACTGCTCGGGCGGACATCGCTGCGGGGAACCTGCGGGGCGGGGCGGGGCGGAGCTGAGCGCGGCGGGGAACCCCGCGGGAACCCCGCTGCCCGCGCCCGGGGTGCCCGCGAGCCAATGAGAGCGGGAGAGCCGCGGGCGGCGCCGGCCAACGAGAGCGAAGGGCGTGCGCGGGAACCCAATGGGGAGAGAGAACGGCGGGGCCCGCGGGGCGCCCACACTCACTGTTGCCGGGGGTGGGGGTGGGCAGCGGCCGGGCCGCGCGCAGCAGCACGAGCACCGCCAGCAGCCGCGCCATGCCGGGCACGCGCACGCCGCCGCGCGCCTATATAGCGGGCCGCGCGCGAGCAGGGCGCATGCGCGCCGCTCCGCCCTTCGGCCAATGGGGCGGCCTCGAGCTGGAGCGCGGCCTTCAGGAGGCCCCGCCCCCACGCAGGCCCCGCCCTCTCCGGGTGCGTCACCGCGCGGCTGCCGCCCCGCCCCGCCTGACCTTGGCCGTCGCTGCGGACGGGAGGCGGCGATCTGCTGACCTTCGTGAGGTCCTCCCGGGCTCACTGCTCAACCTGTGTGGGCGGCACCGTGTCCCTCAGGTGTGTCAGCCACACCGCGTGGCTTGGTATCAGCCCCAAACGCGCTGAGGGCGTGCTCGATCTCATTGTCAGTGTCATCGACTGAGATATTAAACAGCATCAGCCCCAGTATTCACCACTGGGTGCGCACCCTGGAGGAGCACGGGGCTGCTGCGCAGGACCAGGGATGTGGTGCAGGCAGGGTGAGCCTGGAGGGGCCTCTACCACTAAGTTCTGCCCTTAACAGTTGTCATGGGAAGGGATGGTAAGCAGCTGGCTTTCTTCGAGATTGCAGTTACACTCGACGATCCTGAAGGTCTTCTCCAACCTGAGCAATTCTATGATTCTGTGAAACCATGCCAAATATCTCAAGGTGCTCCAGAGCAAATCTGCATCAACCATTTCTAGTAAACCACGGCTTCATAGGTATAATAGCAGAATAAACTGATGGATGCTAAGCTCATCAGACAGGACTCTAAGGCTGCTGAGAGCTAAGCAGTGCCATAGGTTAACAGATGTCTCTTTTACCAGAACTATAACAGTGTTTTGTTCAGCTCTGCCTGTCTGTTAGGGACATCCCAGCTGTGCTTCTGGGTCTCCTCTTGCAGGAGTTTATATCACAAACAGCTCATAAATGGGCCAAGCCCAAGCTCAAATTTGTACATCATCTGATTACTCTCTTGATGTAACTTCACAAATAAAGCAGCATTAAACAATAATTTCAGCAATTCAAACCGAACAGAAAAAAAACAGAATAATCACAATTTTAAATATATTTATTAGTTGTGCGTGCAAATACGTTCTGTACAGCATCTTTGTAGCTAAACCCACTGCAGGCTTACCATTAGTGCACAGCTTTTTAATGAACTGAGATCTGTGTATCCAGCCTTGTCTTGCTCACTTCTTACAAATAGGGCTGGTCTTTTGAGATTTCCCACTTCTTCAGTGTTGGCCCTGGTGTCACTGGCTTTTTGTCAGCTATTGCTACTGCAGTGCTCAAGCTGGGGTAGAAAAAAGAAAAGAGTGTAACACAGAACAACAAAAAGAATCGGCTCAGAGTTCTTTTAACCTGTGAAAGCCGCCAGCACTGCCTGTTAGAAGAGCTCTGCTTTGATGCAAACCACACGAGGCTCACACCCGCACCGGGCAGAGGTGCTCCCACCTACCCGCCGCTCTGAGCGCCCGCAGCGATAGTTTTCAGCCCCGAGACGACCACGATAGGCGGGGCTGCCTCCCGGCGGCCGTCCCGGGTGCAGTAGTAATTGTCAGCGAGCTTGTGGCTGGGGCCCACCGGGAGCCGGGGCGGCGGCTGCGTCCTGCGAAGGTTTGAGAGCTTCAGCACAGGGGCTGCTACCAGAGAGCCTCAGCACCCAATGTCAGCACCGCTGGGTTAAAAGGCGGAACCGGGCAGCAGCAGTGGGGGGGTCCCCCAGCGGCCGAGGAACGGCGCCGGGGCCGCGCGGTACCTCTTGGAGATCTCCGTGTAGCGCAGCGCCAGCTTGGCCTGGAGGTCCCGCTGCAAGGTAAGGCGACAGAGTCTCAGGGGGACGCTACCTCACGGCGGCCGCCGGAGCTCGGCAGCAGCAGCAGGGCGTGCAGCGCCGGCCCTCACCCCCGCTAGGAAGTTACGGAGCCGCTGGATGAGGCGGGTGGCCGTCGCCATCTTGGCTGTTGTGAAGGGCAGCGAGGGGCGGGGCGGCGCACTCCGAGGTCTCGCGAGACTTGGGGATGCTGCGTGAGAGCTCATTTTTTTAGGTCTCGCGAGACTTAGAGGTACGTACGGCGCAGTGGGAGCTCGCGGGGTTTGCTGGATCTCGCGAGATTTGGCGATATATAAGGCAGCGCAGAGGGGCCCCGCCCTTTTCCCGCACTCAGAGCCGCCATGGACACGAGTCGCGTGCAGCCCATCAAGTTGGCCAGGGTGAGGCCGCGGGGCCGCCCACGGGGCGTGGGGGAAGGGGGGGGTGTCCGGGAACTGACGTGCCGCTCTGTGCCCGCAGGTGACCAAAGTGCTGGGCCGGACCGGCTCCCAGGGGCAGTGCACGCAGGTGAGCGGGGCCGCTCGGTTGGGCCGTGGTGCTGCCGGGCCGCCCTGACGCCGCGCGTGGATTCGTCGCAGGTGCGCGTGGAATTCATGGACGACACGAGCCGCTCCATCATCCGCAACGTGAAGGGGCCGGTACGCGAGGGCGACGTCCTCACCCTGCTCGAGTCGGAACGCGAGGCCCGGCGGCTGCGCTGAGCGCTGCGGGCTGCCCGGCCCGGCCTGCACCGTGCTGCTGCTGATGCCCGCTGCTGGAGCACCGCTGCGTGGCTGTGCAGCGGCCTGCAGGCCAGCCCGGTGTGCTGCGAGGATGGGGACGAGCGTGGCGTTTGAGTTCACTCAATAAAGGCTTTTTCCAGTAGTCTTTCTGCCTGGGACTCGCTCGTTGAGTGTGTTAGCTTTGAGGCATTATTTTACCTGTGGAAGCCTTTGGTTTTGGGTTTGGTAGGACAAAAATATGCTCCTATAACTGCATACCCTGAATGCCTTCATCTTGATGTTCTGTCCTTGTGTTTTTGTTAACGTGTCACTTATAACAAAACTAACTTTGTTTTGGTTATGGCAGCCTTGTTTCTGACCCTTCTGCTAACTGTGTAACCAGGAGGAGGTACTGCTATGCTTGCTGTCTTTCCATAGGGTTTTGTTACAATTTGAAAGTCAAGTTGCATGCCTGTGAAGTAACTGCCTGCTGCCTCAGCCTTTCTGCTCGCAGTGCGCAGTATCATTGGTGCTGCTATAAATACAGCTCCCTGCTGGCTTTCCTGGCAGTCAGTCACCCACAAGAGCAAGTGTTCAGCTCTCTTCAAGATGTCTGTAAAGGCGTCTGGCTGAGCTCACGGTAGAAGCAGAAGTTGACAACTTTATTATTTTAGTTCTTATTTTATGCTACTAAATAAAGGTAGAGGTGGGACAGAGTCTTAAAACTGTCATAGTTCAGGAGTTGTTTTTAAGCACTGTCTCTGTGACAGACTGGTGTATTCTGCCAGGTGGAGTGGTGACTGTGATGCTTTTTAACTGAGTTAGATCTGTGGCTGATAACTGTGGACTCTGTTGTGCAGTGCTCTGTCTGTGTCAGCCTTTGTCTTCCTTCAATGACCTGGACCTCGTTAAGGCACTTCAGTGACAGGGAGCAAAGTTTGAGCTTCCAAAAGCTGAGGAGAGCACTTACAGAACTGAATGTTCACATGGCTGAACTTAGGACTGTCAGGTATGTGCATGTGCTGTTGCTTTATCTGATTCCCCTTTCATGTCCCTTTAATTTCAGATCAGAGGGTGAGCCTGCCTTCCCTTGGTTCTTGTGACCCAGCAGAGATCTCTGGGGGTAGCTCTCAGTGCAAGAAGCCTGTTGTGGAGTTCTCTTATCTGGCTGCTTTTCATTCCCAGCATAGCTTTGGCAGTGATGGAGGAATGTGGTATGCTCTGGACAGGCAGTGGTGCAGGGCTGCCAGCTGTGATGCTGAGTGACACAGGGCATCAGCTGTGAGCATGTGGATGTGCATGTGTGGTGAGCGGAGTGGCTCGGAGCAGCTGTAGCCCTTCCCAGTTGTCTGTGTGGTCACTCTACCCTTCTGCCCTGTAAGGACCTCACATAGTGTCAGCACTGAGGTGACAGGGAGCAGAAGCCACCACCTCACAGGATCTGAATCCAAGCTTCAGGTTTTTTGCTCTGGAACAGCAGCTGGAAATCAAAAAGCATCAGAGATGGATTTAACCACTTCATGAGCCTGTGGGGTTAAAGTGCTCAGGGTCAGAGCTGTTCCCTGACAAAAGAGGCTGGAGAGTGCTGATGGTCGCTGTCATATCTCAAAATAACTTTACATTTTATTTGTCTTAATTGTCTTAAAAATAAACATCAATATAAAAATGTCAGTAAACATGTGTGTGAAACAAAAGCAGTGAGTATGGAATACATACAGAGCAGTGTACTAGAGTGGCTGTAAGCATCATATAATAACTTCAGTGCAAAGCTGAAATGGGGTGAGGACAGCAGTGTGCTGCCCAGAGCAGCTCTCCTGGGAGCATTTCCCAGCTGGGGTGATGGCTCAGACCAGGACTCAGGTGTGGCAGTGGAGGAAAAGGAGCCAAGGGGTGGCAGTGGGGGCTGCAGCATCGCTTACCTTAGTGAAAGAGCAGGGCCTGCTTCACATGCAAAAGCCTTGTTTTGTTTGCTCCCAGTCCTCATCCTTACCTTGTCTGTTCCCACCCTTCCTGGTGCACACACACTTGCACAGACACGTGTTCCTACGTACGTGTTCAGCTCCGCAGGCCCTAGGTTGTCTCTGAGCTCTTCTTGCTGCTCTACTGCACTCCTCCCCTTGGGGAGGGCAAGCAGACTTGTGAAGGCACTGAGAGCCCCCGGACGGATGGTGGCTGTGGGACTTTCAAAATGGGGATTGCTGGCAGGGTGACTTTCATCTTGCTGTGGCTCCTGGCACAGGCTTGGCACTCTGAGTCCCTAAATGCAGCTGTGGCTCTCATCTCTCTTCAGTCAGCTTGGCTGCAGCCCTGAGCACCCAGAAGCTTTGGCTCCCATTGAGCAAATCAAATCATTGCATGATTTGATGTTCAATTTTTTTTTATATATATATACTAAGCAATATTTATCTTCTTTTCTTTTATGTGCGTGTATCAGAGAAGAGCCAGGTTTCCGTTGGGAAAGGAAATGCCAGAAAAGCCGAGCACATATTTCAGTCTGGAAATACTCCTGTGGCCATGAGTCAGCTGCTTCGTGTCCCCTCTCCCACTGCTGCTCGCCCTCCCACAGCCCTGCTCCCCCTGGCTGGCCCTGCAGTGCTCCTGTGGCTGCAGAGGGACACTTCCTGCACTGAGGCCCAGGGACAGTGCCTACTCTGTTAGCAGGAGATGGGAAACATCCGCAGCCTCAAGGGAGCGATTCAGCACACGGAGGAGCAGCAGGAGAGGGGACACAAGTGACAGCCCAGCTCTGATGGTGGCCAGCTGGCACACAGCCAGATCCAAAGGTCATTCTAATTCGGCTTCTTGGGGCTCCCGGGGCTCTTGGCGCCCGCTGTCGATGTCCCCTGCTGCAGAGAGGGAGTAGAGACTAAATGTCACCTCCTGTGGCTCCTGGCTGGGGCCAGCCAGGCCTGCCACCACTGAGCCTCTGGCGCCTGTAGGATGCTGCTGTTGCCTCCGCAGTGCCATCCTTGGGGGCCATCAGCTGCTCTTGTTTGTGTCACAGCCCTGTTCCCCTCCCACCAGGCAGCCCTGCGGTGCAGTGCCACTTCTGTGCCCCTTGCAAGGGGTGTGGGGGCTGCAGCACTCACCTGTGGCTGTGCCTTTGCCCCATTGAGGTGGGCATACAGGAGCACTGCGATGTTGCTGTGTCCTGCCTCCAGCGCGATGGTGACAGCGTTGTTGCCATCCTAAGGAGGACGGGAGAGCAGTTGGGAGAGGTTTGGGTCTGGGTCTGGGGGTGGGTGAGTGTGCTCAGGTCCTGGCAGCGATGCCTTACGCTGTCCACAATGGAGACGTCGCAGGTGGGCTGAGCCAGCAGCAGCTTCACGGTCTCCACGCGGCCGTGCTCGCAGGCGCACATGAGTGCAGTTGAGCCCTCCTCATCCTGCAGGTTCACATCGGCCCCGCAGGCCAGCAGGGCTTCCACCATCTCCTGCCGTCCGTGGCTGACAGCCAACATCAGGGCTGTCTGGCCGGCCTGTGACACGAGGGATGCTGCCAGGATGGTCCTACTCCAGCTGGGCCACCCAGTCACCCCACTGCTGTCCCCAGTGCCCACGTGGGCTCTGAGCACCTCCTTGCTTGATGCTGGGGGGAAGGAGCTCCTGATATGATGCCCTCCCCATGTACTGGCCCCTCAGGGTCAGGGCTCAGGAGGTGAGCACAGCACCAGGAGCCGCTTGTAGGGGGTCAGGATGTAGTGGCCCCCACCCCACACTAACCTGGCTGGCCTTGGCGTTGACGTTGCCCATGCTGAAGAGCCTCCTGACCACATTCATGTCATCTTCCTGCTCCACGGCTGCCAGAGCAGCCAGCATGAGGGCTGTGTAGCCAGCTTTGTTCTGGTGGTCCACGTTGCACACTCCTGTGGGGAAGGGCAGAGGAGAGGTTTGGGGTGCTGCTCCCGGGGCATCCCAGCAGTGGGATGTTTCTGGGGCCGTGCAGATCCAGGGGCACCCACCTGTGTCCAGCAGCAGCTGCACGATGTGGAAGTTGGAGTGGGAGACGCTGTAGTGCAGGGCTGTGTTGCCATTCCCATCGGCCAGGTTGACCACGTGGGCCAGGAGGGCTGGAGAGAGCTCAGCAAAGGCCAGGAGGTGGTTGGCAACTGTGTCAGGGATAGATGACTTCTGGCTGGACAGACGGAACCACTCCTGCAGGACCAGGCTGCTGCTGGCGAGCTGCAGGCAGCGAGCGGGGCTGAGCTCTGCATGGCGTGGGGGCAGGACCCCACAACCCAGCACCGTGCAGGGCAGCCCCAGTTCCGCGTGGGATTTTGGGATATCTGGGCCGTGCTTTGGGGAGAAAAGTGCTAATGTGGACATTGCTGGCCCATCTTTGGGGAGGGCCAGCCCAGCAGTGCCCATCCCACCTGCAGCCCCCAACTCACCGCCTCCTTGCTCTTGGTGGCTGTGGGGAGGCCCAGGTGGGTCTTGACGATGAGGCAGGCCTCCCGCATCCTGGGGCTCAGCTCGAACCTGGGGGGCACAAAGGTGGCTATGGCACCAAGGACATGGAGCCCCTGGCCCCCCCAGCCCTGAGTGGCTCCTGATTCCTTTCCCCAGTTCCTTGCATCCCCCCCCAGACAATGTCCCCAATGCTGGAGCCCTCCTCCCAGCTCTCTGTCCATGCCCCTGGAGGGGTCCAGCCTGCCAAACGCAGCCTTATACGGACATGCTCAATCACGGACCTGCCCATTTTTAGGCCGAATTTTTCCCTTTGTTACAAAATGCCTTTTTTTTTTTTTCCATCTCTCCTGTAGAAAAGAGACAGCTGCAGCCTCGTTCTCAGGGCTGCCTTAGCAGACCAGTGACGCTGGAACTACTTTTCCTGCCCAATGCTTTCTGCAGGAGGCAAGTGTGTTTTTCCCATCAGCAGGACTGCAGTGTGATGCAGGCGCAGCACTTACTTCTCCTTCACCTCGGGGAGCTCCGGGGGGGCCATGCTGGCCCCCTCACCCTCCTGCTCCCTGCTCAGCTTGCTCTGTCCATCCCCATCCGGAGCATCCTCTTCTTCCTCCTCTGAGGTGTCGGTGTCCCCCAGCTCCTCAGTGTCAGAGCTGTCAGCTGAAGCCTTCTCAGAGGAGCTGTCTCCTTCCTCCTCCTCATCCTCCTCCTCGCTGGATGTGCTCTCGTACCTGTGCAGAGGGAGGGGCTCAGTGGTTGCACCCACTGGGTCCCACCAGTGCCCGCTAGTGGGGGGAGGGGGTGGCCCCCAGCACGGTGGGGACCCTGGGCACGTACTCCCCGTTCAGCACGCCCACAAACTGAAGGCTCTTCTTGCTGCCCTCAGCCTCGCTCCGGGGAGGTCCGTCCCGCTTCTTCATGATGGACTTCAGCGCTCCTGCAGCACAGAGATGGAATCAGGGCCCGGCAAGTTGGGGGGACGCCCCAAGCCCCCACCCCGACTCACTGGCCGCAGGGCTGGGGGCCGCTCTGCCGTCCTGTGCCAGCTCCTGGCCTCCATCCTCCATCTCAGGCGAGAGGGCTGCGGGATGCGGGGCAGCCCCCACTGCTTCCAGCACTGCTGCACACTGCAGTGCCGGGGCAGCGGGACTGCTGGGGGGGGGCTGCTGGCATCCGGCATCACACACACCGGACTCCTGCTCGCAGGCTGGGACGGTGGGGCCTGGATCAGTGGAGCCCACGTTGGTGGGAGGTGGGTCGGCAGTTCCCGTATCAGCAGCACCTTCACCGGTGGGGCCCATGCTGGCGGGTCCTGTACCAATGGGGCCTGCATCAGCGGGGCCCACGTCGGCCTGGCTGCCTTTGTCTTCACGGCCCATGGCCGCATCGGGCCCGACAGCCACGTCCTGCCCGAGGGGCCGGCAGCCGACCCCAACGCAGGCGGTCTGCGGGGAGCACCCCACGGCCGCGTCCGCCGTCTCCACGGGCTCTCCAGCTGCCCGGCTCTGCGTGGGCACCACCGCCTCCACCAGCGCCTCGGCCACCTGCGGCCTGGCTGTCACCTCCTTGTCTGCGTGGCCGCGGGGCTGGCGGGCACACACCTCCATGCGCAGCTCCTCCAGCTCACGCGTGGCCTCCCGCAGGTGCCCCTCCATCAGGGCGATCACGTCCTTCTGGTGCCCCACCGTCTGCTGCAGCAGCTCCAGCTCTTGCTCTGCCTCGGGGGCCAGGCCCAGCGAGGACTCCAGCACCCACACGGCCACGTCCCGGCGCTCCCGCCTGTCTGGCACATTGCCGTCCGCCTGCTCTGAGCGGTAGTAGAAGACGGCATCGCTCATGGCCCGCTCCTCTCCCACTGCCACAGAGCGGCACGGCCTCTCCGCAGCCCTGGGCCTGGCAGCCACGGCCTTGCCCGGCACGCTGCGGCCACCCCGCTCCGGCACGGCCAGCTTCTCCGTCAGCTTCCTCAGCTCCACGATCTTGCTCGCTCGTCCCTTTGCCGGCTCCACTTCGCCCTCCAGCTCCGCCTGGGGCTGCTCCTCGCTCCCGTCGGAGTGCTCCAATGACGCCTTGCTGGGCTCCGCCGACAGCTTCTCCATCAGCTTCGCCTTCTCCCGCTGCAGCTCACAGATCTGCATCTCCAGCAGCGGGATGCTCTTCACCTGCTCCTCCAGCTCCCGCAGCTGCCGCAGGGCTGCGGCCATCTGCTCCCGCACGTGCTGCAGTGGGGCAGCTCCGAGCCCTGCAGCCGGTGTGCTGCGCCCTGAGCTGCCGGGGCTCATCCGCACTGAGCCCGGCTGACCCTCGGACCCCGCAGGCACCCATGGGTGCGCCTGGCTCGGGGCGCCCGGCTGCGAGCGGCTCTGCTCCTGCTCCAGCCTCCTGCTCGTCTCCAGCAAGGTCTTCTCCACCTGCGGGTTTCGAGCCAGGCACTTGCGGGCAGGAGGAGGGAGCAGCCGCACTGCTGGCGGCGGGGATGTGGGGAGCGAGGTTTGCTTGCTGGGGGGCTCGGGGACCGCCCGGCCGTGTGGGGACAGCAGCACCGCGCTCCTCCCATCCTCGCTGAGCGTGGAGGCCAGGGACTCGGTGGAGGTCCAGCCGCTGGCGTGGCTGCTGGGGCTGCGCAGCGCTCCGGGCTGTGGCCGTGTCCCTTTCGCCCTTCGTGGCAGAGGCACTTTTTTGAGCGTTTGGCCGCTTTCAATGTCATCGACGTATTTCAGGAAATCCAGGTCCAAGAGGAAGCCATAGGGGGTTTCCACTGAGTATGAGCTCTTCTCGCCATCATCCTGGTCCCTGTACAAGAACGGGCCGCCGAGATCTGCAAGGCAAGCAGAGATGCTCAGGCAGCGGCCTGATGGAGGTAGGAGGGCTTTTCTGCTGCGCTGTGCTGGGATGCTGCTGGAGGAGACGTGGTGGATGGCCCCTCCCCGGCACCCATGTTGCCATCTGGTGCTGCAGGGCCCCGCTCTGCTTTGATCTCCTTGCTGGGATGAGAAAACCCATCAGGATGGGTCAGCTCAACCCTGCCGCTCCCCCTGTGCCCGGTGGTGCCCCCCACCCCTTCCCTCAGTCCCCACACACAGCTTGGGTCCCTTTACCTGGCAGGTTCTGGTTCAGGTGTGCGGGCTGAGCCATCTTCTCCCTGCGATGCCACTGAGCAGGGGACCATCAACCTGAAACAACAGCAGGGCCCTACGCTGCGGAACGCTCCGATTCAGCACGACCCCACCAGCCCCACACCCCTCCCCGGGCCAGGGAACCCCAGCCCCAAAGCCAGGCCATATCCCCGCAGCCATGCCCCAATGCTGCCTGGGTCCCTCCTGGTGCCTGAGGGCTGGAGCTGCTCCCAGGGATTGTTTGTACATTTAAGGAATGCTTTGCAGCCTGGGCTGGCCGTGCTGCCAGCTCCAAGGGTGCAAAAAGCCATGAGTCAGAGCGGGGAGAAGGAGCAGGGCACTGAGCCTTCAGGCTGCAAGAAATCTGCCCCGGACCATGCAAACTGACGCCTTGCAAGGCCACACAACCACCAGCAGCTCCCACCCCACCAGGGGCTGCTCGGTGCCCCCAGGAGGAACCTGGCTGCTTTCCCCGATGAAACCACAGGAGAAGGCGCAGCGGGGGGGGGATGAAATGGGAGCCTGGCTTTCCCAGGAGCCAGGCACGCGCAGGCTGGGTGGGAGCCAGCGGGATGCCCGCCCGCCCACGAGCCTGGCACTCAGCATAAGGAGCAACAAGAATTAGTGTTTCCCTTCCCTGCAGGAAAAAGGCACAAAAAAGGGGCCGGGCTGTTCCTGTAAACCCAACAAGAAGCAAAGGAAGGGAAATGGCAGCATGGGCTGCAGTCCAGGGGTGAGCTCACAGCAGATGGAGCTGATGGCTGCCACTGCTCAGCCCCAACCTGCCGCAGCATCTGGGATCAGGGCAGTGGGAACAGTGCTGCTGAGTGGGAAACGGCTGCGCCACAGCGATCCCTGTGCTGGGAAGGGCCCATTCCCAGTTTTCCCGACCCATCACAGGCAGCTCTTGGCCCTCAGCGATGTCCCCAGGGCTCAGGGGCTGCTTGCATCCATCCCCACAGCTGTGGGGCCACGCTCCGGGCACTTCATTCCCCCCCCAGCCCCACGGAAGCTGCACAGAGCGGAGCCCCAAGCCCCCAAGCCGAAGCGCATCCCGTCCTCGCTGAGCTGGGGAAGTGGTTGGTTTCCTCCCCGCAGTCATTAAGCAGCGTTGAGGCCAGGATAAACTTCCCCCAAGCACCGCTGTGAATCCAGCAGGAGGAAGAGGGAGAGCAACAGGAACGGCCGCACGGCCCCGGCGCTCCCTTCCGCCGCGCGACCGGGAATTGTCCTGGCTGGGGCCACGCCAGGAGCAGCCCTGGCCCCGCTCCAGCCCCGCTCCGGCCCCAGAAGAGCCGAGCAACACGACGCTTCCAGCACAGCTCGGGGTGTAGTGCCCTTCCTCAGCGCTGCCCAACGCTGCTGACCCCGCGTGTGCCCTCCGGCACTGGCAGCTGCACCCACCTGTGCCAGAGGACAGGAGAGCACCAGCTCGGGTCTGAGGACGAGAAGCGGAGGTGCTCGGAGGTGGCACGCTGTAGCGGCGAGAGGGTTAAGTCTCCGCCGTCACCTGCCGGGCTCGGCTGCACAAAGCCAGCCTTGTCCCCGTGTCCCCGCGGCCGCCAGCACTGCCGCACCGCTTCAAAGAGCGGCCGCTCTCCGTGTCCCGGCGGGAGCACCGCGGCGGTGGCTTTGTTGCTGCAGGTGGGGTCTGGGTCTGGGGTGTGGGGTGCGGGGTGGGCGATGCCGGCTGTGTCCACACCCCACTGTGCAGCCCCCACTCCCCAGTGCTCCACTCGAGGCACCGCCCCAACGGGCAGGAGGACCCCACACGAACCCCAGTGATGCTGAAGCATTGCTTCTGGCCCTGGCATTTCTCCAGGCAGAGGCTGAGCAGGGCTGGGCCTGGCGTGGCCGTGCCATCCGTGGGGCTGCAGTGGGGCAATGGCTGTGGCTGGACACACTGAGAGCGCTCCACAACCTTCCTCCGAGCCAAACACTGAGGTCATGAGGAATGTGAGAAGAACAGAGTCCAGAGCAGCCCTGGCCACTGCAGCTTGATTTATCTCCGCAGGCACGTTTCCCTCGAAGCTGCGCGCAGTGATAAGCCCCAAAGCCCCAAGTTAAAGGGAAAGCACTGAGCACAGACAGCTTCCTCCGCTGCAGGAGGGCCGGAGCTGCCAGCACCCTGCTGTGATTTCGGATCCTCGCATGGAGCCATTGTGGGGACACGTCTGTGGGCTGGGTATGGCCGGGGCTGGATGCTCACCACCCCTCCCCCAAAGAAAGGGGACAACCCCATGCCAATGCACTGTTCCCTCCACCCACTCGGCCGCAGCGCTGGTCCTGCACCCACAGCACACCCCACACGTCCCACCAACAGCTCCCAGTTCCCTTGGGGCTGGTGCCAACGTGTGGGGGTGATGAGCAGCGGGGGGCCGTCCTGCAGCTGGGGGGGCTGAACATGTGCTGGGTGCCCGGGAACAGCTGTGGGTTCCCTGAGGGCTGAGCCCTCTCCATCTGAGAGCACTATGAGTTCCACCACACCCCACGTGGCTGCAGCAGCGTGGGGGTCCCACTGCACCCCCAGGTCCCCACCACCACGGGGTCTTCCAAAGACCCCCAGCACCCCAGGATGCTCCACAGCACCCCCAGCTCTCCAGGTCCCCATCACCATCGAGCATCATGTAGCACCCTACTTTTGTGGATCCCCAACACAATTGGGTGCCCCGCAGCACCCCTAGATCCCCATCACCATAGGGAGCCCCTCAGGACCCCACTTCTGTGGGTCCCTGGCACCATAGAGAGCCCCACAGCACCCCCAGCTCTCCAGCACCATGGTGTATCACACTTCTGTGGGTCCCCGCCACCATGAGGTTCCCCAAACACCTCCGTATCCCCATAACCTGCCCCGTAGCACCCCACTTCTCAGGGTCCCCTGCACCATGGGGTGCCCCGCGTGTCCCCGCGGAGCCGCGCAGCACCCGCAGCCCAACACCCCCCTGGGATCCCCCTTTCCCCACCCCATCAGACCGGCCCGACGGAACGCAGCCCCCGCTCCGCGTCCCGCCCGCCCGCGATGCTCGGGGCCGCCCCACCCCTCCGCGGTCCCGGCAGCTCCGACGCGGCCCCTCCGCGGGCCCCGAGCGGCGGTCCCATCCCGCAGCCCGAGCGCAGCCCCCCCCGCCCGCCGCTCCCGCGGCCCTCACCTCGGGTCCGGGCCGGGCCGGGGCTGCAGCCCTACGCGGGACCGCTCGGGGCCCGGCGGCTGTAGGTCGGAGCCCGGCGGGGCGGGACGGCAGCGGGGCCGGGGCGGGGCGGGGGCGGGCGGGAGCCCTTTCCCTCCCAGCGCGATCCATCCCGAAGCCTCGGGTGTTTTTCCAGCGCTCTTCCGTAACGCGGCTCGCGGGAAGAGCGGCACTGTTGGAAAGGGCGATCGTGGCCAAAAATGGTGGATTTCTGAGCCGGGAGCGCTGCGGTCCCCCGTCCTGGATATGAGTTCCCGGGTGCGGCCGTCGGGGCAAAAAGTTCTGCCACCCACCGGGTTTTCTGTTCGTAGGAAACGCCGAAGCACGTTTTTAAGGCAGAAGAGCGTCCCACAGGGCGCCCTGCCTCGCGAACCCACCCGTGTGCTCCCTGCCAGCCCTGCCTGTGCCGATACTCGCGGCCATGCCTCAGTTTCCCCATCCCTACAGCAGCAGTACTCCCAAGCCCGCGGTGACCCGCCGAGGGCTGCTGCCGGTGCTGGCCCGGGGCAGGACCGCGTGCAGGATCTCTCCATCCCCGTATCACCCCCTGCCACGTCCCTGTGCCGTGTGTCACCCCGTGTGCCCTCCTGTCCCCGGGGTGCCCTCCCAACCGCCACCGCAGGCGCCCTCTCTGATGTCGCCGGCTGCAGGTGGCACCCGTCGGGCTCTGGCTGTTATCTCGGGCGATGCCCGTGGGGAAGGCCGGGCGGCTTTTTTGTGGCCGCGTTTCCAGCCCAGGCCCACCGGGGGAACGGTGCGCAGCTTCGCCGTGCAGAGGTTTGTTTTGGCCGGAAGCCAACGGCACCGTGGGGTTGGGGGGGGGAAAGGGCTCCCCGGGGGGGAAACGGGGGGGTGGAACCGGTCCCCGCCTGCCGTTACACGGCCATAAACGCGCCCCAAAGGTGGGGGTGCTCCAGGCAGCACTTCTCAGGACCTCCGGCATCCGAGGGGGTCACTCCTACCCCTACCCCTACCCCTACCCCTGCCCCTGCCTCTGCCCCTGTCTCCGTCCCCGTCCCTGTCCCTGACCCAGCCCTGCAGTGGTCACTCAGACCCGGGCAACGCGATGGGGATGGAGCAGAAGGACGGAGGGCACGCTCCCAGCGGTGGGACGCCGGTGTCCCCACCGCAGCCCCAGCGGGCGGTGTCAGCTCAGCTTCACGCACTCATCTCCTGTCGCCCCGCACAGCGGGACCGTGTAGGGTGCGCAGGGACACAGCGCGAACTCGGAACGGCCCCGCAGGATCGCAGCCGCGCGCTCGAGATGGGGGACCCAGCGAGCGTCAATCCCCCCCTCCACCGGGAACTATTCCCGGCCGCTTCCACCCCCCCCCTCCCCCGGCGCAGCCCTCGGGCTCTCAGCATCCCCCCCCCCCGCGTTTGACATTTCCAGCAGCGCTCTCCCGGACCCTCCCCTGCCCTCGGCGGGGCCGCACAGTTCCCCCATTGACGGCGGCAGCAAAGCCGCGTCTGTTCCCAGCGCACAATCGCGGCCATTGACGGCCGTGGGGCCGTCGATGCTTCTCCGAGCGCTTCCCCTCCGTGGGCTGTTCTTCATCCGCATTACGGGACCGCATTCCCCCCCCCCCCCCGCGTGGACACAGAGCACCGATCCCGCACCGCCTCCCCCCGACCCCGAGGCCTCCGGGCGCGGCTCCGAGCGGAGCTCCGGGAGCGGCCGGGAGGGGGCGGCGGAGAACCGGGGAGAGCGGCGGCCGAGCGGGGAGACGGGGTGGGGCGTGACGGGATGGTGCGTGGGCTGCGTGGGGATGGATGCGTGGGGAGGGGGCTGCAAGGGGTGCGTGGAGTGCGTGCTGCAGGGGGGTACGTTAGGGGGCATGCATGGGATGTGTCCGTGGGGTGAGTGCGTGGGGTGCTGCATGGGGGTGTGTGGGGTGCTAAGGGTGCATGCATGGGGTGGGTGTTGCAGGGCAGCACATGGGGTGTTTGCATGAGGTGGGTGCTGCACGGGGGTGCTGCGGAGCTGCATGTGGGGAGCATGCATGGCTTGGGTGCTGCAGGGTAAGGGTATGTGCATGGGGTGAGTGATGCAGACCCCCTGCTTGCTGTGTTGACCTGTGCTGAAGGTGATGACATGGTGTTGGGTTGGTAGAGGAGAGGGTGCATTGCATGGGAGTCTGGGATGGGTGCTACGGATGTGCAGGAGGAATGGGTGCTGGAAGTGAGTTCCTTGGGTGGGCACTGGGAGTGGGCACTCGAGGTGGTGAAGGACAGAGTGCGTTGCATGGGAGCCTGGGATGGGCCCTGGAAGGGCTGAGATGAGGATGGGCACCAGTGGTAGGTGCTGGGAATGGGTGCACAGGATGGGAGCCCGGGACAGGTGCAGGGTGTGGGTGCTGGGGGGCTGTGGGTGGCAGCTGGATCCTGCTGGGGGTGGGGGCAGCCCCTCTGTGCAGGTGATGGGATGGTGACAACAGGGATGAGCTAGAGAAGCTCTCTGTCCCCACCTTGATCTATGCATCCTCTCAGTGCTCCCAAACGCCCATGTATGTCATGGAGCAGCGTGGAGAGGTGCAGATAAGGGGGAGAGAAAGGCAAAAAATCCCAGATTGCATCTCCCAGTGCTCCTACACTGCCCCACACCACCCATTTTGCACTGCACACATGGGACCAGCAAACAACGAGCAGCTGTGCAGGGCAGAGCATCCCTCCACACCCTAGATGAACCCTGAAAACTCCACCACCTGAAGCCTCTCCAGCGGACGGGTGGCACTTCATACAGATAAGGCTCATTTTGAGGGGCTGCTGCCGTAACAGTTTGCCCCCACCCCCACCCGATGTGCCTGGAGCTCTGCAGGGGACGTCTGGGGACAGGGATGCGTGACAGCCATTTAGGAAAGAGATCCTGGAGCAGGCTGAGCTCTGCTCGGCCATCAATCATTCAGCACCGTTAATTTTTAATGTGCAAAAATGGCTCTCAGTGAGGAGAGCAGCGCAGAGAAACGGCTGATGATTAATTCAGGCGGTGACGCATCGATGGGAGCGCGGGGACCCTGTGCTGGGACACGGTCACGGGGCACAGGGTGGCACTCGGTGGTGCAGTTAAGCAGAGAATGACCCATATGGAGAGGTGGGATGGAGAGGAAAGCACCGAGTGAGGGCATTCTGCTCCAGCAAATGGCATGGCTGTGCTGCTGAGGGGAGGACGGAGAAGAGGCCGCTGCAGGTCGGGTTTGTGAAGCTCCAGGCTGATTTGCAAGTCCCCAAATTCTACGTGAGCCACAGAGGAAGGAGCGATAATGGAAGGGTTCCGCTTTCGGGAAGGAGAGCTTAAATAATTAAGCGGCGTAGCGAGGTGGAAATGGATGTACAGAAGGTTTGGGGCTCCCTGGAAGGGAGCAGAGATGAAAGGAGTGGCTTTGCTACAATATTCATAAAGCTGCAAAGGCAGCAGCACAAGAGCCTGCGAGGAAGGAGATGGCAGGAGCAGCATAACTGGGGGTCAGCACTGGGAATGGGACTGGGAAGCACTGGGAATGGTGCTCTGAGGGGCACTGCTGTGGAGTGCCTGGTTACTGGGTAAAGGGTATTTGTGATGGTGCTGGGGTTGTTGGGCATTGGTAGTGGTACATGGATACTGGGGATTGGTTCTGAGTATGGGACCAGTACTGGGGTCAGCTTTTAATGTAGGTCCTGGTGCAGGGTGTGGGATGGTGGTGCCTCCCAGGGGCCCAGCTGGGAAGAGGGGCCCTTAGGTCGTGTTCCTGTGTGTGCCTCTCCCTGTGTGCCACCAGGGAAGGTTTCTCCCAAACCTAAAGGAATCTGTCTGCAAGGAGCGTTGGATGAAGGGAGCACAGTGCTGCAGTAGAGGTCAGGGTGTGCTCCCCAGAGGGTCCCAGCATGGCACAGCTGTGCTGTGCTGGGCCCTTTGCACACCAGGAGCGCCTCTGGGAAATGCACACTCTCCAAATGCTCGCCTGTCTGGGTTGTGGTTTATTTTCGGAGGAAACCCATCCCAGCCACTGCCTTTTCCTCCCCGTGGGCAGAGGGGGTTTTGCCTGGTTGCAGCTGCCTGCAGGCACTTCATGCTGTGTTAATGTGAGCTCTGCCATAGCGTGAGCATTGGATTCATGCTGCGGGGTGCAGACCTGAGGCTGACCTGCAGCCCTACAGGACCTGGGCTGGCAAGGAGAGACAGTACAGCTGCTGCAGCCTCGGGACCCCTGGATGTGCCCTGACCCGGGCACTTTCCACGCACCATGATCACATCCCACGTGAGGATGTGAGAGCAGCACCAAGCCGCAGCGCTCCTGTGGGATTTTCCAGCAGCACAACCTGGGATGGGGATCACACTGCTCAGCATTCCTCCTCACAGTCCCAAAGTGCCCAAACCGAGGGCTGCTGAGCTCCGCAGGCGCCCCACGCGCAGTGGGGTGGCTCGTAACCTATTGGCTTGCTGAGCTCCATTACCATGGAGATGGTGACTAATGAAGATGAGTTGCTAACGAGGTTCCTGGGTCCTTTCTCCCACTGTTACACACTGTAACCAGCAGCAGGCTTGGGGCTGCCCCTGGCTCTCCCCACAACCCCAAGCCCTTGGGGACATGAACCCACTGTGTTCCCAGTGGGGTGAGGACAGAGTGGGGATGTGGTGATGAAAAACAACCTGGAGCCCCCGAATGTTCCAGAGAACAGCTGAAAAGCAAGGAAATAGGTGTGGTGTCAGGTGGGGAACACCCCATTGCTCTGTCCCCAGCCCCAAATGCTTTGTGGCCGGAGCTCCTGGGGCCAGGATGCTTTCAGTATCACCCTCAACTCCATCGCTCTGGGGAGGGCAGAGCTGTGGGTGATGCTGAGGGGGTGTCACAGCCACCAGAGCGGGGCTGCCTGAGGGTCTGCAGTGAGGGGAGCTGGGGATGGGGCTGCCAAAGCTGCTTAAGGGATTGGGATTCTTAATCCCCCTTAGAAATTGATGTCCAAATCCCTGAAGTGACGGCAAATCCCACCCCAGAAGTTGATTTTTCTTTGAACCAGAAGGGAACATGGGCTGTAGGAGAGCAGCTCCGCTCGGGGCATCCGCTGTGTCTCCTCTGCATGTAGGGATGTTTCTCTCCCAGGCATTAAACCCTGGGGGCACAGCACTGCCCCCTGCTCTGAGCTGCCCATCCCTGCAGGAATCAGTTCCCTCTGCAGAGCTCTTTGGGAATCCATGCGTGTTGCATCGCTTTGGAAGTGATTCCCATCTGACTTAGCAAAGGGCTGAGCTAATTTTACGCACGGCTTCCTTTCACACCTTGGAGAGGAGGCACAACTCTCGATGAGCAGTGCATGTGGCAGCCAAATTGATTATTTGCCCAACGAGTGAGAGCACGCAGCGCCGAAACTGCACGGGATAATCCAACCGTGGGAAAAGGGCGGCAGGAGTCGATCAAAACGTGATTTTTTTTCCCCCACGTGTGAAAATGATTGACTGTCTCCATTTACACTGTGCGCCTGCATGAGCTGCTGATGCTGCACCGGGTGGTTGCTTTACACCACTGACAAAGGTCGCAGGGCACAAACACTGTGGGTGCCTGGCACATCCCTCGGCCGCTCACCGTCCCAAACATCCTCGCTGCGAGGCAGCCAGGCGCTGTCGGTTTGAATGATGCTTTAATTCAGGTTAACGAAGGGGTTGAGGCAAGAACAGACAAGCAGACAGCCTGGAAGCAGGCGAGGGCAGAGCTGAACCCGAGCTGACAGTTTCTCTTTTTTTTTTTTCTGTAGAACTGTGCTTGTGAGGGATGTGCTCATGAAATATAAATATGAGCCCAAGGATGAGCACAGGGCTGTGCACGTGGCCGTTGTACTGCTGCTGTTGTTAATAATGTATGGCTTCCATACTGCAGGCTGTGGGCTGGGAGCATGGAGTGTGCTGGGGGCTGGAAAGGCTGCCTGGCACTACAGCCACACGCACTGTCCTTCCACCACCAAACAGCATCCAGCCATGGCCCAGTGTCACCAGGAGACGGGCATGGTCCCCATTGAGTACGGGTGGTGATGGGTTAGCAGTGGGCTGGGGATGAGTTAGGGATGGGGGATGTGTTGGCCATGGGTAACAATGGATGGTGATGGGCTGGCAGTGGGTTGGGGATGGGTGATGGGTTGGCAATGGGTCGGTGATGAGTTTGTGGTTGATGGGAATGGATTGTGATGGGTTGGGGATGAGTGGTGGAGTGCTGTGATTGGCAGCAATGGGGTGGTGATGGGTTGGTGATTGATGGAAATGAGTTGGGGATGGCTGGCAATGAGTGCTGATGGTTTAACAATGGCTTTGTGATGAGTTTGTGATTGGAGATGGGTTGGCCACGGGTGGCAATGAGTGGTGATGTGTTGGGGATGGTGATGGTCTTCCAAGATGTGGAGCAGGAGGGGTGAAAAGAGAGGTGTCAGCCTGCCTGGGGAAGGGCTCCTCTGGATGAAAACTTCATTACCATCCCTGTGTGAAAGCCTCCATTTCTGCAAAGCCTGTGTCTTCTTGCAGGGAAGGTGACAGTTCGTATCAAGTTCGCTGGCACTAAGTCTGTGCTTGGGAGCTGCTGGGGCAAGGTTCAGAGGGGAGGGACCTGTTCATGCCCTTGTGAGAAGCAGCTCTGAACTGAGCCAGGGCCAGACCTGCAGCTTCTGACAGGGCTGTGTTAAGAGCATGATGCCTGGGCAACAGCATGTCAGCACCACGGGCCTGGCTGGCACAAGATGCTTTCAGTTCAAAACAGTGGTGTTGCAAGGCACAGCTTTAAATTCCTCTTGGGAAATAGTCCTGTGGGTGGTGGGGAAAGGAATAGCCTTCATCCAGTGATGCTTGAAAGCAAAAGAGTCAGTGTCTTCTCCCCCCCCCCCTCCCCCCCCGCCCCGGATCCTGCTCTGGTTTCGGCTCAGTGTGAAAACAAACCCTTTGTTTTTTTAATTCCTTTCCTAACTTAGCCAGCCCCAAGGCCCCGCGGGCAGATAAAGGCAAGTTTATTCCTTCCCCGTTTATGGCTCTGCTGGAACATGCTGCTCCTGTGAACATGACATCAAGGGAGCGAGGGGAAGGTTCGATTTCACAGCGCTCATTCACTCTCACCCACATCTGCCCACTGCAGCTCAGCATCCCAATGCAAGGACCCACTCCTGGTGCTGGTCCTTGTGCCAGAGGTGTGGGGATGTCACCAACCGGGACACATCCCCTGCACTTCCTCAGCCACGTGGGCAGCGTTGGGTCCCATCCCAGCCCCAGGGCAGTTCCAGCAGAGCCACAAGCTCAGGCTCTCACCAGCACCGTGCAGGCAGCACATTGCTCCTGGGGCTGTTGCAATGACACGAGGCTGAGGGCTGTGTTTGCTTTGCTGGAACAGCATATCACCACTGACCAAGCTCTGGTTGCATCATCCCGATGGGGACAGGAGGGCGGTGCTGGGCCCCCACCCACAGGGCCAGGGGACAGGAATGGGAAGAGGAGGGGACAAGGATGGATGGGAGCTGCTGGTCCCAGGGTTGTGTTGGCCCAAGCAGGGATGGCATGGAGACTTCAGTGGGTCTTTGTGAAGACAGTCAGACTCACCCATGCTGTGCTGGTGGGAAAGAGATGCTGGAGAGCTTTGGGGCTTCCTCAACACCACTGGGGCTCTCCATCAGCACCAGTGGGGCTCTCCATCTGAACCAATGGGACCTTATGGTGTGGAAGGACATGGTGGTCCCTGAACTCAGCCCCAAGGTTGTGGAGCAGTGGGTCAGGGACACCCCAAAAAGCACTGGGCCCTGAGAGAGGGGTGGCATGAGGACAGCAAAGGAAATCAGAGATATGGGCAGGAAATAACAAATGTGAGTCAGCCCAGAAGCACGCAGGCAAGGGCAGTTTGGGGAAACTAATCTGTGAAGAGATAACTGGGGAAATCAGGGAACAGCTCATTGGAAGGGAGAAACATTTGGAGCTCCAGCACCCACTGCAGTCCCTGTGCATCACAGCCCAGGGCAGCGTGGGCTGGAGCACACCAGCACTCAGCCATGGGGGCTCTTGGACATGGAGGATTCTATAGCCCCCAAATCCTGCTCCAGGCACTGATCCCCTCGCAGACGGGGTGAGCCAGCCTGCTTTTAGTCCAGTGGAGATTAAGCTCTCTGAGGCCTAATGGCAATTCTTTTGGCAAGCATTCAGCGAGCCTTAATCCATCTGATCTCTGCTCTGAAAGGATGAATTAGGCGCCTCTCTGAGTGCGCCATGGGGAGCCCTGGTGAGGCACAAGCTGCTGTGGGCTCCCTGGGGATGCCCTACATATGGCAAAGAGGTGGTGGGGCACTTTCTGCCTGGTGCTGCATCACTGGGACTCCTGGCTGGAGTAATAAGAGCACTGATTTCAGGGCTCCACACCAGCACCAGTGCCTGCCCACTTCTTTTGATCGCTTTGGTCCCCAGCGATGTCCCCATCTCAGGACACCTGGGAGCGTCCCCGTGCAATGCCCCATCCCCACCACTGCTCCCACACCTGGCACAGGTTCCTCGACCCTGCCCATCTGCAAACCCGTCCTGACAGTGCTAATAATAACTGCACTAATTGCTCAGCTCTCCCAGCTCTGCCTGATCCGTTCGGTCAGGTTCGGGGCTCGCTGTCACAGTAATGGCAATGAGGGTTGGCATTCTCCTCCCCACCGCTGTCTGGCACCTGGAGCAGTGTCTGGGACCCGAGGCACTGCAGTGTCACAACCAAGGACACCATGGATCGACCCAGGGGAGGTGCCCACTGAGCACACTGAGTCCCCCACCCCAGAAGCTCCCTGGCTGTGTCCTTGCCAGGCTGCCTGCCCAAAGCCACTCATTACGTGGCTCCTGGGCTTCTCAATTCCTTCCATGTGAGAGCAGGGAGCAGGGGCTGGAAGTTCCCCATTTCTCCAGATCAGAGCTTCATTTGCTGAGGGCATTTAGGATCTTTGCTTGTTTCCAGCCCCAGTGTTCTTCGGGGACAGATGGCTCAGGGTCTCACTGGCTCTTGCATCAGCACTACAGTGGAGCTGGTTCCATAATGGAGCCCTGGACCGTGGGGACGGTCCAGTGAGGACAGCAGGGACACATGGGTACATTTAGAGAGGACACTGGGGAAGGCCCTGCGGCTGTGGCAGCCCTGTGGGTGCGATGTGGCACAGGTGGTGGTCCCACCATGAGCACCCATAGGTGCTGCCATCACTGCCAGGTGTCCCTGCAGGAGAAATGCGATGGGGCCGCAGCTCAGCCCCACTGCTGTCCCCACTCCCTGCCCCAGCTCTGTTTGCTTTGTTCCAAGCCATGCCCACGTCCTGCGAGCGCTCTTCCTTTGGAAGAGGAAATGAATGAACTGAACGAACTGAGCAAGAATTAACTGAGAAGCAGAAAACAGAGCAGTCCTTATGCGAGGCAGCAGCAAGCACTGCAGGAGCTGCCCTGCACTCTGCTGCAGCAGTGCACTCCGGTTGTTCACCCCGGCTCATCCCATCTCAGCTGTGGCCACTGAGTGCCCTCGGGTCCGCTCACGCCCTGCAGAATCCCCGGACACATTGCATCACCACCTGAACATGGGTGCATGCCACCTCCAAAGCGACGTGCAGCTAAAAATGGGTAGAAAGTTTGATCTGAGCCCACGCCAAGATTAATTTTTAATTGCTTCTAATTTCAGTCCATCCTGGCAGGAAGGTCAGGCAGCAGCTGTGGGGATGGGTTACCTGCGGGCAGTGCTCCGGCCGTGTACATTTGGGATCCAAAATTGGGCCGGCAGCATTTGGGATCAGCCCTGCAGCACTGTGGGGTCACCCATGCAGCACTGCTGTGGCCATGCAGTGCTGGATCCAGCCCCTCCAGCAGATGCAATGTTTGCTATCCTTCAGCTTTGCTTCAGCACATCCAAACCATGTGCATGGTGTTAGGAGATGCCTTTCAATCCCAAACAGCTTCTGGCATTCCTGGGCCCATTCCCAGCACCAGTGCCCCCCCCTTCCCACCCCACAGCCACGCATCCAAGCAGAGGAGCACTGCTGGCATTGGGAAGCATGGTGCATTGCCAAGGAGGAGCATTCCTCCCAGTGGGGATCCACAGCCCGCATTCCCTGCACAGCTCCCAGCTGCTTTGGGGTGAGCACAAAGCACCCAGCCTGGCCCGGCACCGCGGCACCTTCCACAAAATCCCCCGAATGCGCCGTGCTCGTGCTGACAGAGCAAACATTTCTTCAAATAGCAAAGGTCGGCTCTTCCCTTTTGACAGCTATTTTTGGCCCTTTTGCTAAAGTCCAAGGGTAAAGGACAGCGTGCCAAGAGTGAGGCTCCATCCCTCCCATCGGCTCAGCACCCCTCCAGCACTGACGTCCCCCAAAATCACTCCAAGCTCTGAAGGTGCACTCGTGCAGGGGCTGTGCCAGCTCCCAGCATGGTGCTGCTGGGACACACCAAAGCCTCGAGGTTGCAGTGATGGTCACAGCACTGTGTCACACACAGCATTGTGGTGAGGCTCAGCATCAGCACCACTGTGGTCACCCAGAGTCCTCCTGGGAACAGCCCATGGGCTCTGGAGCTGCTGCTGGGGCTGGCTTGGGGGTGTCACTGCAGGAGGGTGACACTGACCCTTGTTGGAGCCGGGAGGTGTTGGCGTGACCCTAACACCTCGTGCTGCTGAGCTGCAGTGTGAAAATCCGTAAAAAACCTCAGATAAAGACTAAGTCATATTCACAGACCCTCTGGGAACGTGCCCGTGATAACAGGAGCTGCAGTTCATCACCTCTCATTGGTCCCACAGCCCGTGCTGTCCCCTCCCATCACTTGGTGAAGTGACCATCTGCAGCAGCAGGAAATATTCTCTGTTCCTGGGTGCGTCACGGTGCAGCTTTCCTGTACGTGTGCACCTCAGTGTGCATTTGGGGTACTGTTACCGTGGCTGTCCCTGTGTGTGGCTGTGGATCCGGATGGAGAGTGAACCACAGATGGAGCAGGAAGGCAGAGGTTTGGTTCTCAGCTGGGACTTTCAGGACTGTGCCAAAAATCCCATGTGTTTTTCCCTTTTGTTGGCTGAATAAGAAGGATAAGGATAAGGAATATCCGCTCTGCCTGGCATTCCCGTGGCTCTCACCCATGTTGTCCCAAGCCAACGTCTTCCTTCCCATGGGAAAAGCGGATGTGGTCCCATGGGGACAGAGGGGATGCAGCATCCCAGGGTCACTGCTGTGGTCTATGGGTTCAGCACCAGACCACATTCACCAACTGTTGGCACCCAGTGCTGGGCAGAGCCTTCCTGGGCACAGTGGTGGCCCAGAGAGCAGCACCCAGTGTAAGCAAGAAGTGTTTTGTGCTGTGCTAGCAGGTCAGGGTTCATAGCCACCTGCAGGCACTGGGTGCTCGTGGGGGTCAGGGGGAGCCCCTGGGTGCCAGCCCGTGCCCACTACCTCCAGGCCTGGGCATTGTCCCTGCAGGGGTGGCCCAGGGGAGCTCACACAGCCCATGGTGCTCAGCTGAGCCCAAACTCTGCCAGGCTCCAGCCACCTCCAGGAGCAGTGCTGTTCAAGAAGAGCAGGCTCTTGGCAGCAGGTAGGTGCCTCAGATTACACCATCATCATTCCATCACCATTGCCAAGGCAGAGACCCCAAGTTATAGAATCATAGGATCTTTCTATGACTGTTGAAATCATGACCATCACCATCACCATTATTATTTAATACCCCACTATACCAATGAATGCAGTCTTCCATGGTGACAAAAGCACTGAGCTGCCCACGTTTCCTCTTGTCCTCCAGAAGAGCAGAGAGCTGGGGCTGGGCAGAGTGCAGCACTCAGCCCCTGGGCCCGGATCCATAGGGCTGGGAGTGCACGGAGCACTCTGATGCGCATCACCCCCTGGGGCGGCTGAGCCGTGAGCCCAGCCAGCGAGAGCCACTAATTGGAAACACATGTTGTTCCAATTGAGCGCTGACTGTAAAAATAAGTCTGATTTCTCCGCCTGCAGAGCCTCCCATGTTCACCAAAGCCCTCCGGTTTCCTGGTGAGGGCGACCTTCTGCTCGCTGACCCAGTGCTCCCCACTGCCAGCGCCGTCTGGGTGAGATGTGCCGGTGGGAAATCCCTCTGACCTCCACTGGAACAGTGATTGTTCCACTGGAAGATCTAAATTTATCCCCGAAGCGGTGATGGCATAACTCACACATGCCCCATTCCCCTCTCGTTGGAGTCCCCCTTACGTCAGCTGTCCCTAACAATACCAGCGCGCCGTGAGCTGCCTTCCCATCAGCCGGCACCGCGCGGTGACGTGGGCACGGGGCTGAGCAGCCCCAGGAATGCCTTTGAGTTCGGGCAAGGCTGAACTTTCACACAATGACCCGTGGGTCAGTATGGGAAGGAGAGGGATGGAGAAAGGCAGAGAACAAAGACGCCCGTGGCTGGGGCTGCCTGCAGCTGGAGCGTGGCCAGATGTGTGGCCAGATGTGCGGGGGAGCTCAGCGTGCGCTGCCTGGAAGAGAGGATGTGAGGAGGGCAATAGGAATTGCTCACTGAAAGGAGAAAGCTTCGGGAGAAAGGACGGCAGAGCAAAGTGGTGTGGGAAATGGCAGCATTGGGAGCAGCCCCGGTCCTGCCCCATGGGATTTCCTGGTGCGGGAGTGGGGGTCGGTGCCTTCACCCCACAGGGGGAGATGAGGTGGGGATAGGGATTGGAAAGAGGATGGAGGTGGAGATGGAAATGGTAGTGAGGGTGGGGTGGAGATGGGAATAGAGGTGGTAATGGGGATGGGAAGGTGGTAGGGATGGGGGTGAGGATGGGGATGGGATGGAAATAGGGGTTGTAAAGAGGATGGGGTGGAGATGGGGACTGAAGAGAGGATGGGGGTGGGGATGGAGATGGTAATGAGGATGGAATGTGGAGGTGATGGGATGGGGAGGAGGATGGGATGGGATGGAAATGGGGAGGTGGTAGGGATGGGGGTAAGGATGGGGATGGGATGGGAATGAGGTTTGGAAAGAGGGTGGGGTGGGGATGTGGACTGGAAAAAGGATATGGGTGGAGATGGAGATGGTAAGGGGAATGGGATGGGGATGGGGAGGTGATGGGAATGGGGAGGATGGGGATGGGATGGAAATGGAGTTTGGTAAGAGGATGGGGATGGATATGAGAATGGAAAGGTGATGGTGGTGGGAATGAGATGCAGATGGGAATGGGAAGGTGATGGGATGGGGATGGGGTGAGGATGAGGGTGAGGACTGGAAAGAGGATGAGGGGTGGGAATGGGGATGGTCGTGAGGGTGGGGTGGAGATGGAGAGGTGAGAGAGATGGAAATGAGGATGGTAAAGTAATGCAGAGATGACAGAGATGGGGATGGGGTTGATAATGATTGCATATGAGGATGGGATACGGGTGATGATACGGAGAGGTCCCCTGTGCCTGCATAGATACCTCCACAAAAATAAACAAACAAACAAACAAACAAACAAACAAATAAATTACTTCTTTTGACCCTGTTGGGGTCGGGAGACACCCCAAAGCCCACAGCGCCCTGCTGCTCCCTGAGCTGCTGCGGGGTCCCAGAGGCTGCAGGGTCTGCTGGGCTGGGCTGGTCCTTGTGGGGTCCATCCTGGGTATGGGCTGTGCCAGTCCTCTATCCCCACAGCCACAGGAAGGAGACAGCATAACCCTCATTATGGCTGTACCATCACTGTGTACTCTGTGCCAGCCAGCTCCAGCCCTGCCCAGCACAGCCCAGCTCACAGCCAGCCAGGTCAGGGCCCCTTTTCCATGAAGGGGCTCCGTCAGCACAGGGAAATACACTGAGAGCCACGGGAGTCCATTTTAAGCCCTATTTAAAGTTGAATGCAGCTTCTCATTACTCCATCCTCATTCACAGGTAGCTCGGGACCCCAGGGGGGAGCTTTTCATTTTTGCGTGTTAAAAATTCATATTTCCCAGGGCAAACTGGCAGTGTCCCAACAGGAAAACATGTCCAAAGTAAAATGCATAAATCATGTGGCTTCTGAAAGGGTCTGGGCTTCTCGCATTGCCTCTCCACACCAACATTACAAATAAGCAGCGGGATTACATTTGCTCCAGGACCCCACATAACCCCACTGCTCCCCAGGCCGCGGTGTGGGACAAGCTGATGTTGGGTAACAGCAGGGCAGGGAGCTGAGTTACTCACAGGATTCATTTACCGTGACATCATTAACCCAGAGGAATTGTCAACACACGAAACTGTGCTGCCCTGTTTGTCCCAGTGACTCTGGGGTCTGTGTTTCCCTGCTGGGAGGTGCTGGGGATGCTCTGCGGGCTCAGCGCTGCCTGCGGCCCTGGGGTGCACAAAGGTGGGGGGGGAGGGCTCGAGATGGAGTCAAAAGCGTTTGCAAATGAATGAAGGGGGGTGAATGGATCCCCAGAGGGGGATTCCTGGGGATGGGCTGCATTCAGAGGAGGGAACATCCTGTTGCCCCCAGAGTAGCTCTGCTCACAAACCCCACACCTACAGCACCCACGGGTGGGGGGTCTGTGGGGAGCAAGTGGCAGGGCTCTCTGGGATCGAGGGCATCCAGGCCAGGGGGTGGGTGGGACATGGGTGGGATTGCCCTAGGGGGTGGGATGGGGTGGGTAGGAATGGAAATGGGATGGGGGGTGGGGATGGGAGGGTGGGAATGGGAATGGGGGATGGGAATGGGGATGGGGATGGGGATGGGGGATGGGAATGGGGATGAGGATGGGGGATGGGAATGGGGATGGGGATGGGGATGGAGATGGGGGATGGGGGATGGGGGATGGGGATGGGAATGGGGATGGGGGATGGGGATGGGGATGGGAATGGGGATGGGGAATGGGGATGGGGATGGGAGGGTGGGAATGAGAATGGGGATGTGAATGGGGATGGAAATATGTATGTGGATGGGGATGAGGATGGGAATGGGAATGGGGCTGGGGATGGCAATAGAAATAGGAATAAGAATAGGAATGGGAATTGAAATAGAAATGGGGATGAGATGGGGTGAGGTTGGGGATGAGAATGGGAATAGGGATGGGATTGGGGTGGGGATGGGAATGGGGATGCAAAAGAGGTGAGAATGGAGATAGGGATGAGAATGGGATGAGTGAGGAATAGAAATGGGGATTGGGAAGGGATGGAAATAGAGATGGGGATGGGAAAGGCTGAGATGGGGATGAGGACGTGGAAGTGATGGAATGGAGATGATGGAATAGGAATGGGAATGGGAATGGGGATGAAGTAGGAAAGAGATGGGATGGGGTAGGGAAGGAATAGGAATAGGAATGGGAATGGGGTGACAGAGATAACAGAGATAGGGATGGGAATGGGATAGGTAAGGAATGGAAATGGGGATCACAAAGGGACAGAAATAGAAATGGGAATGGGATGGGATGAGATGGGGATGAGGATGGAGAGGAGATGTGATGGGGAGGGGATTTGTATGGGGTTTGGATGGGAAAGTGGCAGGGATAAGGAAGGAATAGGAACGTGATGGGGAAGGGATGAGGATGGAGATAGCAATGGGAATGAGATATGGAAGAAATGTAAACGGCGATCAAGAATGGATGGAAATGGAAATAAGGATGAGGATGGGGAAGAGATGGGATGGAGAATGGACGGGATGGGGAAGGGACAGAGAGCAATGACGGGCACGGGCAGGGCAGGGCTTGCAGGGGAAGGGAAGGGGCAGCCCCGGGTGCATTTTCGGGACCGCGTCCGGCGGGGTTTGGCGGGGCTTGAGGCGGTGCTGCACGGCTGGGGCTGCGGGAAGGGCTGGGGCTGGGCCGGGCGGGGGGAAGGCGAACAAAGCGGCGGGGAAGGGCGGTGCGGGGCGGGCGCGGGGCGGGCACTCCCCGCCGCGGTGCGCAGCTCTCCGCCCGCGCGGCGATAAAAGCGGCGGCGCGGCGGCGGAACGCGCACTGGGACCGGCGGTCATGCGGTTCGCCGGGGCAGCGCTGCTGCTGTGCGCCGCGGCGGCGGGGATGGCGGCGGGACCCGCACCGGGACCCGCACCGGGGCTCGGCCGAGCCGGTACCGAGCGGCGGGCGGCGGCGGCGGGCGGCAAAGAGCGGCGGGCGCAGTTCGCCTCCTGGGATGAGGTGAACGTGATCGCCCACGGGCTGCTGCAGCTCGGCCACGGCCTGAAGGAGCATGTGGACAGGACCAAGGGGCAGATGCGGGAGCTCGGCAGCCGTCTGAGCGCCCACAACAGCTCCATGGGGCGGCTGCTGCGCCAGGCTCGGGAGACGCAGGAGCAGGGAGAGCTGCTGCGGGCCAGCGTGCGGGAGCTGGAGGGCCGCGGGCGGCAGCTCTTCAACCTCTCCGAGGCTCTGCGGCAGCGGTTGGAGGAGGTGGCGGCCGACAAAGCCGAGATCCAGGGCCGGCTGGAGCAGCTGGAGGGCCGCGTGCGGCAGGCGCTGCAGGCGCGGCCGGCCGAGAACCAGAGCTCCAAGGACGTGGGAGCGCTGCAGGTGGGCGCCGGGCAGGGATGCGGGGGGACCCGACCCGATGGGGCGGCCCCTGGGGATGGGGGTGGGGGACCTGAGTCGAGTGGGATCGGTGGGAGGAATGTAGGGAAACGGGAACACCAGAGGCGATGGGACCCGACCCGATGAGGGCACCGGGAGTGACCCGGGGGAGCGGGCCCTCGGGATAGAAGGGGGGACCCGGGTGGAGCGAGGCACTGGGGACCCCACGACCCTTCCCAATGCATAGGGAGGTGAAACCTGTGGGGCCAACCCCACCGGGACACAGGGAGCAGCGTGAAAGGACCCGACCTGGGGACATCGGGAGGTGCCCGCGGGGACCTTGCCCCAGCACTCTGTGCCCCATGTGCCGCTCAGTGGCTGTGCTCGTGGCTGCGGGGTTCACCGGGCTCTTCCTTCCCCGCAGACCCTGATGGATGCACAGAACTCGCGAATTGAGGAGCTCCTGCAGAAGATCAAGCAGCAGCAGTACAAGCTGGACAAGCAGAATCTGCAGATTAAAAGCCTGCAGAGCAAGGTGAGCTCCTGTCCAACTCCTAGGACAAGGAGTCCAGCTGGCACGAAGCATCAGTGGCAGAAGGATCAGCACTGCTGCTGAGCCAGGGCTTCAAATGTCCTACGAAGGACATGGCCCTGGTCCCTGTGCCGCAGTGTCGGTGCGTGGGTAGTAAAAAAACAAACAAAACCAAACAGAACTGGGAGCTTCCTGAGAGCTGGCACTGGGAAATGTGAAGCATTAGTGTGTGGGGACCAAGTCTCTCTGCACTGGTCCGTTTAGTTTATCTGTAGAATAAACTCATTAGTGTGGGTGTGTAAAACCACAACTGCTCCCAGCTTTGCCCCCAATTCTTCCTGTTCCTCGAGCTTTCTGGGCAAGTCCAACCCCAGCTCTGCTCTGGACCTCTTGGGCTGCAGTGCTGAGAATGAGCTGAGATAAACCTGTTCCGACTTGCAGCTTCTGGATTATTTTGTTCAGGTCAACCTGCTGATCCCCTTACATCTGAAGGACAACAAAACGCAGTCTCCGAAGTGGAAGATAAACCTGAAGAAAAGCCTCAGCCACACCAACCAGAGCCAGAACACCAGCGTGGAGCCCACGCTGCCGCAGAGTGAGTATCAGTGCGTGCTGCCCCACTTCGCCCTGCAGGAGCAAAGCAGCAGCCGCTTGCAGCCATGCAGAAACAAAGGGTTCAGTTGTCCCGGTTCAGGGGGTGAGATTTGTATGCAAAACTGGGGCTTGGGGGCTGGGTCAGGCTGGGGGAGAGCAGGGGCAGGTTTAGGACCTGGCCGTTGGGATCAGCATTAGTCTGGACAGAATTCAAGGGTTTAAGCAGAATTCTTCTGCCCGATGTTGAGAATGCGGTGGGAAGCGAAGGAGCTCTGCCAGCAGTTATTTGTTTCTGCTGTCGATGTTGTCTTCTGTTCCCCTGCTGTCAGCTGTCCCCTGGGGGCAGGGGAGCAGCAAAGTGCCCAGGACTGTGACAGGACAGCGAGATCCATGCACATCCCTCTCCCTCCACTCTTATTTGGGTCTCATACCTAAAGACCAGCACCTCAGTTTGCACTGCGCTCGTTTTTGCACTGCAAACACCTGGGAGCAGAGGAGCTGGAGACTCACAGCCCTGGGAAACGCGCAAGGCGGTGTCATATCTGAACCCTCCCTGCTGTGCTGGGAGCATCCTCCTGCAGGCAGGCTTGGAGCAGCAGCCCTGAGCGGTGTCTCCATGCTGTCCCCGTCGTGCTGCACCCCGCAGCCGGGAAGTGGCGGTCCCGCAGAGTTCAGTTCTCGGGAGCAGCTGCTCTCGTGTTGTGTCGGCTGAATCGCGGCGCTGAGCGTCTGTGCAGCTGTCTGGGGATGTCCAGTCTGAGCCAAAGGGGATCCGAGCAGGGCAAGAATCCACAGGGAATCCTGCCTAGGGCTTAGGGCAGGGGAAAGCACATGGGGATTTGTGTGTGGAGCAGAGCTGTCACTGGCGTGCCTCAGCACTGCCTGAGCAAAACAAAGAGCGCAGGCAGAGAAGGAGAGGAGCGATGCGGTGCTCCCAGGCGGCTCTGCAGGGCTGGCCGGCCCGCAGCGGGGCTGTCGAGCTGGAGAACTGTCTCCAAACCTCTTTGCCCTGTTTCCTCCCAGCTCTCTGCTTTGTGACTTATCCCTAGCAGTGTCTCCTGCTCAGCTCTGGGTTGTGCTGAAGGTGAGGTGTGAGGCAGTGGCTTAGGGGCTTTGCTAGTTAGTGGTGCTGCCAGCTCTGTGCTGGCTGCTGGGTGCAGCAGTGCTGTGGGGTACAGTGAGGACCCACAGCCCACGGGGACACTGCAGGGGGGGGTGTGAGCTCAGCACCATGCAGTCTCCAGCTCCCATCCGCATCCTCAGCGTGCCGGGCATCCCTTCATCCACCAGCACTTCCTCCCCACCCTGCCGAGCCCTCCGCTCCCCTGTGCTTGCCTAATCCCTGTTGTTGATATCGCTGTCAGAAAACAAATTGGCTTCCTTTCATTACCAAGCTGAGTCGAGTTTTCTGGCAAACCTTAAAGCAGACGATATCTGGCAGGCCGGCCCCGTGCCCCCTGCCTGGGGGGCTTTGCTATAGTGCTTCTCCTTGTGCCTGCGGCTGCTCCCTGCCTGCTGTCGGGGAGCAGCAATGAACTCCACCAGCAGCGTTTTCAAAAAGACCCTTTCATTCACATCCAGCGAACACGAGTTTTTTTTTTTTTTGTTGGGTTTTTTTTTTTTTTTTTGGGGCCGGGGATGGCAGCGCGCCAAGCATGTGAAAGTTGAAGGCTTGAAGCAGCCTGAAGGGTGAGAGGTTTAATCACTCGCAGAAAGAGGATCACGTCTTTAGGCAGAGCCTGCGCGCTCTGGCAGCCGGCCCAGTAGGGGAAGGGTAAAGCCCCGCTCTCCCCGTGGCGCCGGGACTCCAAAATAATGGGGTTGGGGCGGGCGAGGGGCAGGAGATGCAGACAGGCGGGGGGGGCACGCCCTGCCTGCAGACAGCTCTGTGTTTACCCTGGGTTGGTGACCTCCATCGTGCCTGGAGATCTGCTGGGTGAACAGGGTGCTGTGCCTGGGGCTGCTCCAGCAAGCCATGCCCATCGGGAGTCTTGTTTGGCTGAATAAAGAGGGAGGGAAAGGAAAACATGCTGAGCAGCCAGGTCTGGTTGTTCCGTGGTGCCATATGGGTGTGCAATGCAAACTGGAGCTAACGAGTACGTTCCTCAGACAAAGATTGAGCTGAGGCTGTTCAAGCAGCTGCATTTCATTCAGCTGCTCAAAGAAGTCCCTGCTGCACCAGGAAAACAGAAGAGAGAAAGAGTGTGATGTATTTGGTCAGAATCCAGTCGGGGGGGGGAACAAAAACAACCGGCGGGGTCAGGACCGACTCATGCTCCACGCGGGGGCCACATGGCCACGTACCTGAGCACCCACTGGGCTCCAGCAGTGCTGGGAGGAGGTGAGGGGCTGCTGCCTCCACTTGAGGTGGGGTCGATGCGATCTCACCCTGTGGGCTCCTTCCCCTGTGCCCCTCTGGTTTCCTTGTCTGCTTTTATTGCTTAGAAAGCAGGCAGAGTGATGCGTGCCTCCCCAGCGCGTCGGGTGCTTTGTGTGCCATGATGCTCTGTGCACTGTGCTCACTGTGGCTTTGGTGGCACCCAGTGCTGCGTTGGGGTACGTGGGGGGGGCACGAGGGATGCTGCAGGCAGTGCTGGAGCCCATCAGTGGGGCTGAGGGCACTTGGAGGCTGCAGGAATACTGGGGTCCTCACGCAGAGCAGTGCTGGGGGGTGGGAGATGCTTCCTAGGGCTTGGCCACTGTGTTGGAAGTGAGTGGGGGTGCATCCAAGGAGAGGAAAGCTCACAGTGGGGGGGCTGGCGGGGGATGGGGATGAGAGGTGTCAGTGGGTGTCACGTGTCTATCCCCCACCCCACCCCACCCCACCGCTGATCTTTCCTTTAGTTCTGGCTCTAGCACCCTGAAGAGGAGGGACGGAGTGATGCCCTGCAGGGGCTGTCCTCCCCCTCCCTGCAGCCCAAAGGCCACATTCCCCTCTCTGACTCTGGATGCAGCCCTGTGGCCATGCAGGGTAGCCCCCCTCCCTGCCCAGACACCAGAGGCTGCCACTCTGGGGGACCCCAATGCCCTGGGGGCACACAGTGAGGTCTGGACTGGTGTTGGGGTCTCCTCACCCACCTGCGTGGGGTCACCCCAGCAGCAGCTGTGAGCTGTCCCACAGCCACCCCACAGCCAGAGCTGCCCACCCTGCTGGGAACAGAGTGGCTTTGTCTGGGGGTGATGGGCCAGGGCACCTGTCCCTGCAGACAAAGAGCCCCTTGACTGTGCCGGCACCCCACAGCCCAGAGGCTGAAGTCCCTGCACATCCTCTTGCGGCCTTTTGACTCTGGGTTTTGTAACAGTGCTGCTCTTTCTTTTTTTTCCACCCTGAGCGCTGCGGGCTGTGGTTCCCGGATGGACTTTTATCAGTGCTGTTGTAACGGTGCTTCGCTGGCAGCTGGGGACAAAGTCCCCGAGGAGCAGAAGGAGGAGTGGAAGCACAGATCTGGAAAGGGGGGCATGGGGGGAGGTGAAGCTTTCCCCTTGCATATGGTTGCCTTGTGGCCTGTCCCTGCAGGGCGCTGGGAAGCACCACGGGTGCCTGTCCCGTCAGGGAGCACGCTGTCCAGCCCCCAGGTCACGGCAGCCTGGCCCTGTGCCCGGCTGCAGTCTTGGATGGGAGCCCGAGGAGCTGCCTTTGGAGCAGTGGGAAGATATTGGGTCGCTGGTGTTCAGGCGCTGGCGAGTCAGGGTGTCATCTCAGCATGCATCCAGCACTGATACGCACGGCTCCCGTCGAGCTGCGCGTGCGGGGCCATGGCAGGAGCAGCAGCTGGGCTGGGGATGTGGGGCCGCCCTCTGACGCTTTCCCCTTCTTCCTGCAGAGCTCCCAGAGGACTGCCAGCAGCTCTTCCTGGCCGGGCAGCAAAGCAGTGGTGTCTTCATGGTGCAGCCCTTGGGGTCTCAGCCCTTCAAAGTCTACTGTGACATGACTGCAGGTACAGCGGAGGAGATGCCGTGCATCTCTCAGTGCTTTGCAAAGTGCTTTTGCCAACAATAGCCCTGAAATGTGTCTTTTCCCCCCTGCAGAAGGTGGCTGGACGGTGATCCAGAGGCGTACAGATGGATCTGTGGACTTTGACCAGCTTTGGGATGCCTACAAAAATGGCTTTGGAGACCTTCATGGTAGGTGGATGTCTTAACTAAGGACATTTAATTCCCCCTTGCTGCTCCCTGGAGACCTCCAGGTTGCCAGAGCAATGTTGGTATGAGGAGCGGGGGGGGGTGCACTGCTGACACCCCCAGAGCCTTCTGTCTTTCTGACTGGTTCTGCACGTGTGGACAGTGACTCAAATGCTGCAGTCTGGGGTTGTCCCATCCGGGGTCCTGTTTGTCCCTGCAGCCTGTTTGTGTGCCTGCTCTGCACTGCGTGCTCGTGTCCCTGTGACCAAGGCAACATTCAATGTTTCAGGTGACTTTTGGCTGGGCTTAGAGAAGATCCATCACCTGGTCCAGGAGGGAAGGTTCAATCTCCTGATTGGGCTGGAAGACTGGGAGGGAAACTCCCAGGAGATTCAGTTTGAGTTCAGCCTTGGTGGGGAGAGCACAGCCTACACACTCAACCTACTGGGACCTCTGTCTGGAGAACTGGAAAATGCCATCGGGGACTTCAGGCAGCTGCCCTTCTCCACTCGGGATCGTGACCACGATCTCAAAGCAGACACAAACTGTGCCAAGCACCTCTCAGGTCAGTGTGTGCTCTTCTCCCCGCAAGGGATGTGCCATTTCCCTCCTGCCCTTGGTGGTGGCTGTGGGTGGGCTGCCATGGCTGGATTCAGCCCTTTGAGCTGAGCTCACCTTGCTCCCAGCATCCTGGGATTGCTGCAGGAGGGCTCCTTGGGAGGAGCCCTGCAGGATACAAGGAGGGATGCTGAAGCCGTGAAGGGATCATGGTTCAGATCTCGGCCCAAGCATCTGTCTTCGTGACAGTTTTGCTGGCTGCCACCTTGCCTGCATCTCTAACAAGATTAAATGGGATTCCTCAAGGATGTATAAGGCCTTGTGAGTTCCCAAAGCCATGGAGAATGGGGGAAATGGGGGCAGCAGCTGCCTTGAGGGTGGATTTGCTTCTGGAAAAGAGCTGTGGGTTAAATCCTCTGCATTGCCTGGCAGGTGGCTGGTGGTTCAGCACCTGTGGCCATGCCAACCTCAATGGGAAGTACTTCCGCTCCATCCCTCGCCAGCGGCACGAGCGCAAGCAGGGCATCTTCTGGAAGACTTGGAAGGGCAGGTACTACCCTCTGAAGTCAACCACCATGAAAATCCAACCCACAGCGCTGGAAGCAGAGCCCTAAAGCTGCAATTTCAGACTTGACCTTCTCTGCGGAGCATGGACGTGAGCTCCATCACTTGGTGTTTACAGAAAACAAGCCCACCCTCCCTGCGGAGACCCCCGAGGACTGTTTCTCTTTGCTGGCAGCCCTTTGATGGGCACATGGCACAGTGCAGCTCTTCACTTAAGTAAAGCAGCTCCATGTCACTGAAGCCTCCGGATGGGGGCTTCCAAAGCAGGAGACTGAGAATGCCAGGGGTCTGCCCACCAGCCTGGAGCCCTGCAGCAGTTACTGCAGCTATCTGGTGCTCTCTGCCCTGTCTAAACACTTCCGTGCTGGTTTTGCTGGGCTGAAGGGAGGCATGGGAAGTTCTTATGTTGCCCTGCATCCAACCGTTAGGTACTGAGCCTTGCTGTGTCCCAGCTCACTCTGTTGTCCCCACATGCGTCTGTATGCACACCCTGTGAGTGTCCCCAGCCCTCTTCCCCCACTCCTGAGCCCCACAGGGTAGGAGCCTTGGCAGCTCAGTCTCACTTCTTCCGCATAGCCCTACTCTGGGGACTCCAACGTGCTGGGAATATTGGTGTCACTGGGAGGATGTGGGACTCCTTTGGGAGAAGGGGTCCATGAGCTCCCCCAATTTCCCCAACCCCAAAACTTGAAAGCTGGCTGGAATTTGTTGGGAGCTGGGAAAAATGCTTGCAGCTCCGGGAAGTGATGAGTAAGATGATGCAGGCAGCAGTGGGAAGGTGCTGGGGGCTGAGTCATGGCTAAGCTCACAGCAGTGGGACGTGCACTGGGACAGCACACACATGGAGCAGCTCCTGTCCCTGGGAAACCACTGTCCCGGTGCCAGCTGTACGCTCCTACAGCTCTGCCTTCTCCAAAAAGAGTCCCCATCCTTTGCAGAGCCCCTCCTGTGTGCCCTGAAGTACACCCTGAAGGCCAGGGGACATCAGGGGCTGCAAGGGCTGCACTGCCTGGCTGGCTGCAATTCTGCCTTGGGTGGGTGTTGGGAGAGGTGGGTGAAAACTGTTATGGGCTGAGCTGCTGTCTTGGGGCTTCCCAAGCATCCTATTGCCCTATTGAAGTCATATTGACTACCGTGCTAGAGCTCCTAGCTGCTAAATATTGTAAATAGCCATTTGTAGGATGTTGGATCTTTTTGAATTCCTCATTTTAATTTGTTTCCATATTTAAATGCAGTGTTAATGTGGTGTAATTTATGAACGTCGGCGCTGGAAAACAACTGTAGTTTGTGTATTTTAAACTTTTTTTTTTTTCTTTTTGTACTAAAATATCTTTTCTGAAAAATGTCTTTTAATAAAAAGCAGCCTGCGAGTGTCCTGTCTGGATTGTTTGCCTGATCGTGCACCGGAGTTCTGTGGCAGATGTGCAAGGACTCTGCATTCAGACACTTTGCTCAGCGGGTGCTTCAAGTCTTCTTGTCCTGAGCATGTCCTGTAGCTGTGTGGAGCTATCAGTCCCTGTTCCAGCCCCACCAGTAGGTTGCAGTCTGCTTGGAGCATGCAGGAATCCACATTTTTCTGCTGGAAATGAGGCCCTGGGCAGCAGTGAGCACGAGTTGTTTTTTCCTTATTCCCTGATGGCAAACCTTTGCTCTGAAGGGATACTCCCTGCAGCTGGGTGGATGCAAGTGCTTAGCAATGCCCGGAACAAAGCAGCAGAGGTTTGAATTGCATGGATAGATAAAGTCAGACCTGACCAGGAGCTGCCCCAGTCAATAACAGCATTGTACCTGTTTGTACTATACATGCTTAGCAGTATCCATCAGTACCACAGCTTCTTGGCAGCTGTTCCATGTGAAGGGATCTGGGGAACCAGCAGGAGCCTCGATCTTCCCAGAAACATTGGTTCCCATCCAGGCTGGTGCTGGGGCCAGGCAAAACAGTCTTCACCTGACTGCAGTCATCCTACTACAAAGCAGAAAACAGCACCAAAACAACAGCAACAACAATTCAAACCCGCAGTCACTCATTATTTGAGCGAGAGACAAGAGCCAGCACGGCTTGGGAAGTCCCTCGGAGCAGCTGTACAAACACCTGCCGCACCTGGCCTGCCTGCTCCTGCCCCATCCATCCCTGGAGAAAACCGCGGGGTTAACGACAGCCCCAAGCACAATTGCACAAGGAGCCCATTATGCCGCCCTGTGCTACCCATCCGCTCCCCCTTGTGTTCAGAAATACATTTTTAATGTTCCATTTGCAAAACGCAATGCATGTGTTGTCCCTGGGTGCAGCAGCAGAGTGCCACGCTGCGCTCCGGATGCTGAAGTGAACAAGGCAGGGTGTTCATGCAGCATAAATTGGGGTGCAGCACTGCCTTTTTTCCATCTGGATACAGTTCTGATTCTCCCTATAAGGAGCTGAAGCTGCCGTGGGGGACCCTCTGCTCTGGTCCCAAAAACCCAGAGTCCTCAGACCCCCCTGACTCCACAGACCTCCTGGGGATGCTGTCAGGCCCTTCTGACTTTGTGGGGCCCAAAGCTGCACCCAGGGCTCGAGGTGCATCCTTCGGATCCGACACTACCAAGCGTGTAGCTGCAATCTGTCCCGCAGTTTCCAAACAAACGTTGTTCTCGTGCAGATAATGCCACAGCTCCAAGAAACCCAGCGTTAACCTCAACACTTCCAAAAGGTATTGAAGTTCAATTCGGAAGGAGGGTTAAAGGAGCCCCCTCAGCCCCCAGTCCGACCCACCTCGACTCGCACATCCCTTCGTGTCACACACGCGCGTGACCACATCCAGCGCTTCCCGTGACCGCTTACACTGCAGCCCTCCGCTTCCATCCCCAGGCGCACACCGGAGCTGGATGGAGGAGAGCAGCTCCCTCCAGTGACAGCGGATGAAACGGCGGCGGAGGACGGGCCGGGAGCTGGGCAGCTCCGCGGGGGGGTTGGGGGGGTCGTGATGCTGCAGCCAGCCCGAACACCGCACACGCACGGCACTCCCGTCACTTATCGCTCTTCCAGACTTACAGTGATCCTTCTCGGGTGGTGGGAGAAGAAGAGAAGAAAGTGATTTTGGTTCCAACTGAGAAGAAATAGATTCTTCTTTTCCTCCCTCCCTCCCTCCCTCCCTCCCTCCCTCCCTCCCTCCCTCCCTTCTTTCTTTCCTTCCTTCCTTCCTTCCTCCCTCCCTCCCTCCTTTCCTCCCTCCTTTCCTTCCTCCCTCCTTTCCTTCCTTCCTTCCTTCCTTCCTTCCTTCCTTCCTTCCTTCCTTCCTTCCTTCCTTCCTTCCTTCCTTCCTTCTTCCTTCCTTCCTTCCTTCCTTCCTTCCTTCCTTCCTTCCTTCCTTCCTTCCTTCCTTCCTTCCTTCCTTCCTTCCTTCCTTCCTTCCTTCCTTCCTTCCTTCCTTCCTTCCTTCCTTCCTTCCTTCCTTCCTTCCTTCCTTCCTTCCTTCCTTCCTTCCTTCCTTCCTTCCTTCCTTCCTTCCTTCCTTCCTTCCTTCCTTCCTTCCTTCCTTCCTTCCTTCCTTCCTTCCTTCCTTCCTTCCTTCCTTCCTTCCTTCCTTCCTTCCTTCCTTCCTTCCTTCCTTCCTTCCTTCCTTCCTTCCTTCCTTCCTTCCTTCCTTCCTTCCTTCCTTCCTTCCTTCCTTCCTTCCTTCCTTCCTTCCTTCCTTCCTTCCTTCCTTCCTTCCTTCCTTCCTTCCTTCCTTCCTTCCTTCCTTCCTTCCTTCCTTCCTTCCTTCCTTCCTTCCTTCCTTCCTTCCTTCCTTCCTTCCTTCCTTCCTTCCTTCCTTCCTTCCTTCCTTCCTTCCTTCCTTCCTTCCTTCCTTCCTTCCTTCCTTCCTTCCTTCCTTCCTTCCTTCTTTCCTTCCTTCCTTCTTTCTCTCTTTCTCTCTCTCTTTCTCTCTCTCTTTCTCTCTCTTTCTCTTCTCTTCTCTTCTCTTCTCTTCTCTTCTCTTCTCTTCTCTTCTCTTCTCTTCTCTTCTCTTCTCTTCTCTTCTCTTCTCTTCTCTTCTCTTCTCTTCTCTTCTCTTCTCTTCTCTTCTCTTCTCTCTCTCTTTTTTTCTTCTTTTCTTTTTTTCTCCCCTCCCTTCCCCTCCCCTCCCCTTCCCTGCCCTCCCTCCCTCCCCCCTCCCTCCCCCCTCCTTCCCCCCTCCCTCCCTTCCTTCCTCCCTTCCTTCTCTCTCTTTCTTTTCCTGCTTAATCTATTCACACCTCAGATTCCATTCAGAACCCACTGAACTGCTGCAGATAGCAAAGATAAGATGCTTTCCTTC